>NC_091218.1:12541559-12709059 GCF_040958095.1 Procambarus clarkii | reverse complement strand
TGCTCCTGTACCCTCCTGTGTGTAAAACTAGTAGGGTAAGGCTTACCATGAGCTATGGGAAGGGAAAGCTCTCAGTCAGCTAACAGGAGTCAGCAGTCGTCTGCTCCTGTACCCACCTGTGTGTAGAACTAGTAGGGTAAGGCTTACCATGAGCTATGGGAAGGGAAAGCTCTCAGTCAGCTAACAGGAGTCAACAGTCGTCTGCTCCTGTACCCTCCTGTGTGTAAAACTAGTAGGGTAAGGCTTACCATGAGCTATGGGAAGGGAAAGCTCTCAGCCAGCTAACAGGAGTCAGCAGTCGTCTGCTCCTGTACCCTCCTGTGTGTAAAACTAGTAGGGTAAGGCTTACCATGAGCTATGGGAAGGGAAAGCTCTCAGCCAGCTAACAGGAGTCAGCAATCGTCTGCTCCTGTACCCACTTGTGTAAAAAAAAAACACTGCAGGTGTGTAACTAGGAGCCACAACACTGCAGGTGTGTAACTAAGAGCCACAACACTGCAGGTGTGTAACCAGGAGCCACAACACTGCAGGTGTGTAACTAAGAGCCACAACACTGCAGGTGTGGAACCAGGAGCCACAACACTGCAGGTGTGTAACTAGGAGCCCCAACACTGCAGGTGTGTAACCAGGAGCCACAACACTGCAGGTGTGTAACTAGGAGCCACAACACTGCAGGTGTGTAACTAGGAGCCACAACACTACAGGTATGTAACTAGGAGCCACAACACTGCAGGTGTGTAACTAGGAGCCACAACACTACAGGTATGTAACTAGGAGCCACAACACTGCAGGTGTGTAACCAGGAGCCACAACACTGTAGGTGTGTAACCAGGAGCCACAACTCTGCAGGTGTGTAACTACGAGCCACAACACTGCAGGTGTGTAACTACGAGCCACAACACTGCAGGTATGTAACCAGGAGCCACAACACTGCAGGTGTGTAACTAGGAGCCCCAACACTGCAGGTGTGTAACCAGGAGCCACAACACTGCAGGTGTGTAACTAGGAGCCACAACACTACAGGTATGTAACTAGGAGCCACAACACTGCAGGTGTGTAACTAGGAGCCACAACACTACAGGTATGTAACTAGGAGCCACAACACTGCAGGTGTGTAACCAGGAGCCACAACACTGCAGGTGTGTAACCAGGAGCCACAACTCTGCAGGTGTGTAACTACGAGCCACAACACTGCAGGTGTGTAACTACGAGCCACAACACTGCAGGTGTGTAACTACGAGCCACAACACTGCAGGTGTGTAACTACGAGCCACAACACTGCAGGTGTGTAACTATGACCCACAACACTGCAGGTGTGTAACTACGAGCCACAACACTGCAGGTGTGTAACTACGAGGCACAACACTGCAGGTGTGTAACTACGAGCCACAACACTGCAGGTGTGTAACTACGAGCCACAACACTGCAGGTGTGTAACTAGGAGCCACAACACTGCAGGTGTGTAACTACGAGCCGCAACACTGCAGGTGTGTAACTAGGAGCCACAACACTGCAGGTGTGTAACTAGGAACCACAACACTGCAGGTGTGTAACTAGGAACCACAACACTGCAGGTGTGTAACTAGGAACCACAACACTGCAGGTGTGTAACTAGGAACCACAACACTGCAGGTGTGTAACTAGGAACCACAACACTGCAGGTGTGTAACCAGGAGCCACAACACTGCAGGTGTGTAACTAGGAACCACAACACTGCAGGTGTGTAACTACGAGCCCCAACACTGCAGGTGTGTAACTAGGAACCACAACACTGCAGGTGTGTAACTACGAGCCACAACACTGCAGGTGTGTAACTAGGAACTACAACACTGCAGGTGTGTAACTACGAGCCACAACACTGCAGGTGTGTAACTAGGAACTACAACACTGCAGGTGTGTAACTAGTAGAGAGATAAGGACTACATAAAATCTAAATCATTGTATCTTACGGTCTGTTTCTGGCGCGGTGCGGACCACAACAGTTGCCTAGCTCCTAAGGTATGTATAACCACTGCTAGGTGAATAGAGGCATCAGGTGAAAGGAAACGTGCACAACCCATTCGGTTCCGCCTGGGATCTTCTGTTGAGAGTCGAGGATGAGGAGCAGTGAATGAGTGATGGACCCTGCAAGCAGCAACAGTCTGCTGGGTCAAGTCCTTGCAAGATAAGCCCCGGCCAGGGCTTGAGAAGGAGGTATACTCCTGGTATACTGTAGGTATACTCCAGATATACTCTAGGTATAATCCATATATATTCTAGGTATACTCCAGATATACTCTAGGTAAAATATAGGTATACTACAGGTATACTATATATAGTTCAGATATACTCTAGGTATACTCTAAGTATACTCCTGGTATACTCTAGGTATACTCTAAGTATACTCCTGGTATACTCCAGATATATTTCAGGTATACTTCCAGTATACTTCCAGTATTCTCTAGGTATACTCCTGGTATTCTCTAGGCATACTGGTATTCTCTAGGTATACTCGTGTTATGCTCCAGATATACTCCAGGTATACTCCAGGTATTATCAGAGAGACAGTGGAAGTCATATACATTATGGAGGTAAATATGCAGTTTTAAATTCTATAATGAAATTAGTTTTGTGTTCCCAGAAACACAAACCGAAACTGTCTCCATTTTCCGCTTGTTACAACTTGTGGTCTCCGTGGTGTAGTGGTAAGACACTCGCCTGGCGTTCCGCGAGCGCTATGTCATGGGTTCGTATCCTGGCCGGGGAGGATTTACTGGGCGCAATTCCTTAACTGTAGCCTCTGTTTAACGCAACAGTAAAATGTGTACTTGGATGAAAAAACGATTCTTCGCGGCAGGGGATCGTATTCCAGGGACCATAGGATTAAGGACTTGCCCGAAACGCTACGCGTACTAGTGGCTCTACAAGAATGTAACAACTCTTGTATATATCTCAAAAAAAAAAAAAAGAAACTTGTAATAAAGTTGTTACATCTTGGCTTAACGTGTTTATGACGTATTAGAACGTTGTTACAACTTGCTATATTGGTTGTTATAACTGGTTAGGACTTGTTTGAACATTGTAGCAACGTCGTAGTTTGGTCGTGTTAAGACGCGGTCGAACGTTGTAGTAACGTTGTATTTTGGTTGTTAAAAAAACTTGGTCGAATGTTGTAGCAACGTTGTATTTTGGTTATGTTAAAAAACTTTGTCGAATGTTGTAGCAACGTTCTATTTTGGTTGTGTTAAAAAATTGTTTGAACGTTGTAGCAACGTCGTAGTTTGGTCGTGTTAAGACGCGGTCGAACGTTGTAGCAACGTTGTATTTTGGTTATGTTAAAAAATGTTTGAACATTGTAGCAACGTTGTAGTTTGGTCGTGTTAAGACGTGGTCGAACGTTGTAGTAACGTTGTAATTTGGTTATGTTAAAAACTTGGTCGAACGTTGTAGTAACGTTGTATTGTGGTTATGTTAAAAACTTGGACGAACGTTGTAGTAACGTAGTAGTTTGGTCGTGTTAAGACGTGGTTGAACGTTGTAGTAACTTTGTATTGTGGTTATGTTAAAAACTTGGACGCACGTTGTAGCAACGTCGTAGTTTGGTCGTGTGTCTGGCGAGCTCCGCAACGAGGTCGACGGTGGTGAGGAAACAATTTATTGCTTATTGGAAACCTGGGCAGCTGTACCAGAGGGTCAGGCTGGGCTTTATGATCAATAAGTTTGTTGCGTCTGGCATTTTGCATCTACCATTTCCCTATTTTGTATATATTTCCTTATTTATGTCTCCACTCGATTTATAGATTATGTATTTCTGTATGGCCACTTACAGTGTTATGTATTTCTGTATGGCCACTCAGTGTTATGTATTTCTGTATGGTCACTTACAGTGTTTATGTATTTCTGTATGGCCACTCACAGTGTTTATGTATTTCTGTATGACCACTTAAGGTGTTATGTATATCTGTATGACCACTTAAGGTGTTATGTATTTCTGTATGGCCACTTACAGTGTTTATGTATTTCTGTATGGCCACTTACAGTGTTATGTATTTCTGTATGGCCACTTATAGTGTTTATGTATTTCTGTATGGCCACTTACAGTGTTTATGTATTTCTGTATGGCCACTCACAGTGGTATGTATTTCTGTATGGCCACTCACAGTGTTATGTATTTCTGTATGGCCACTTATAGTGTTTATGTATTTCTGTATGGCCACTTACAGTGTTTATGTATTTCTGTATGGCCACTCACAGTGTTATGTATTTCTGTATGGCCACTTATAGTGTTTATGTATTTCTGTATGGCCACTTACAGTGTTTATGTATTTCTGTATGGCCACTCACAGTGGTATGTATTTCTGTATGGCCACTCACAGTGTTATGTATTTCTGTATGGCCACTTACAGTGTTATGTATCTCTGTATTGCCACTCACAGTGTTATGTATTTCTGTATGGTCACTTACAGTGTTTATGTATTTCTGTATGGCCACTTACAGTGTTTATGTATTTCTGTATGACCACTTACAGTGTTATGTATTTCTGTATGGCCACTTACTGTGTTTATGTATTTCTGTATGGCCACTCACAGTGTATGTATTTCTGTATGGCCACTCACAGTGTTATGTATTTCTGTATGGCCCCTCACAGTGTATGTATTTCTGTATGGCCACTTACAGTGTTCATGTATTTCTGTATGGCCACTTACAGTGTTTATGTATTTCTGTATGACCACGCACAGTGTTATGTATTTCTGTATGGTCACTTACAGTGTTTATGTATTTCTGTATGGCCACTCACAGTGTATGTATTTCTGTATGGCCACTTACAGTGTTATGTATTTCTGTATGGCCACTCACAGTGTTATGTATTTCTGTATGGTCACTTACAGTGTTTATGTATTTCTGTATGGTCACTTACAGTGTTTATGTATTTCTGTATGGTCACTTACAGTGTTTATGTATTTCTGTATGGCTACTTACAGTGTTTATGTATTTCTGTATGGCCACTCACAGTGTTTATGTATTTCTGTATGGCTACTTACAGTGTTTATGTATTTCTGTATGGCCACTTAGTGTTATGTATTTCTGTATGGCCACTCACAGTGTTATGTATTTCTGTATGGCCACTTACAGTGTTCATGTATTTCTGTATGGCCACTTACAGTGTTATGTATTTCTGTATGGCCACTCACAGTGTATGTATTTCTGTATGGCCACTTACAGTGTATGTATTTCTGTATGGCCACTTAAGGTGTTCATGTATTTCTGTATGGCCACTCACAGTGTATGTATTTCTGTATGGTCACTCACAGTGTATGTATTTCTGTATGGCCACTTAAGGTGTTCATGTATTTCTGTATGGCCACTCACAGTGTATGTATTTCTGTATGGCCACTCACAGTGTATGTATTTCTGTATGGCCACTCACAGTGTATGTATTTCTGTATGGCCACTTAAGGTGTTCATGTATTTCTGTATGGCCACTCACAGTGTATGTATTTCTGTATGGCCACTCACAGTGTTATGTATTTCTGTATGGCCACTTACAGTGTTATGTATTTCTGTATGGCCACTCACAGTGTTCATGTATTTCTGTATGGCCACTTACAGTGTTATGTATTTCTGTATGGCCACTTACAGTGTTATGTATTTCTGTATGGCCACTCACAGTGTATGTATTTCTGTATGGCCACTCACAGTGTATGTATTTCTGTATGGCCACTTACAGTGTTATGTATTTCAGTATGGCCACTTACAGTGTTATGTATTTCTGTATGGCCACTCACAGTGTATGTATTTCTGTATGGCCACTCACAGTGTTATGTATTTCTGTATGGCCACTTACAGTGTTATGTATTTCTGTATGGCCACTCACAGTGTATGTATTTCTGTATGGCCACTTACAGTGTTCATGTATTTCTGTATGGCCACTTACAGTGTATGTATTTCTGTATGGCCACTCACAGTGTATGTATTTCTGTATGGCCACTTACAGTGTTCATGTATTTCTGTATGGCCTCTTACAGTGTATGTATTTCTGTATGGCCACTCACAGTGTATGTATTTCTGTATGGCCACTTAAGGTGTTCATGTATTTCTGTATGGCCACTCACAGTGTTATGTATTTCTGTATGGCCACTCACAGTGTTATGTATTTCTGTATGGCCACTCACAGTGTTATGTATTTCTGTATGGCCACTCACAGTGTATGTATTTCTGTATGGCCACTAAGGTGTTCATGTATTTCTACATAGTAATTGCATAAATATAGTGAATCATCCCTTTCTGAAAATTATGACATAGAAATGGAGTTCAGATCCAGATATATATGAGGTTAAATTAAGGATGGTTCAGTTGAACTGATGTAGAGAAAATGCCCATTAGTATCACATTTTCCATTAACCCCTTAGGAAATAGAGGTTAGGATGGGATGGGTTGGTTGTATTGATGTGTGAAAATATGGTTAAGAATATGATTTAATATTGAACCAGGATCCAAGTATCAGAGGTTAGGTCTAGGGTGGTTGGGTTGATGTCCCTCCAAAACTACATCTGAAGTTAGGTTAAGGGAGGTTAGGCGCAGTGTGGCTGAGTTGATGTGTAAAAAGCAAACACTTCCCCAGACAATATAGCTGGAATATTGAATATAAATCCAAGCTAGTTAGCACGGGGTAGTTAGGTACGTATCCCCAAAACCTCCATTTTTATGGAAATAGATACAATATGCATCAAAGATCCAAGCAGGTTAGGCTTGGGGGGGGGAGGCAGTTAGGTTCACATCCAAAACATCACTCTTCTAAGAATATAGATACAATGTTCAACAAAGCTCCAAGACCCCTGCAGGTTAGGCACGAGCATTTAGGTTTATATACGAAACGAACACTTTTCGTCTATAAACGTATTTCGAAACGAGTATAAGTCGTATCAGAGGTTAGGTCCAAGGTGGTCGAGTTGTGGTAATATGAGGAAAACACATAGGTAACAACACACTTAGTTTCAAAGCGTTTTATGACAAAGAGTGCTGGGAAGACGGGACACCACGAGCGTAGCTCTCATCCTGTAACTACACTTAGGTAATTACTTAGGTAATTACACTTCTAATAATAATAATATATTAGCAAAAATTAGCTGTAACCCAGGGTGGGATGGAAGTTGGAAGTAGACATTAACAGCTCAAAGAATTAACTCATGCTCTGGATGTGATGTACTTAATTAGGTTCATTTAGTAGAATTAGTTTTTTTTAGTGTGATATAATTAGGATAAATTTAGTGGAATTGACACAAATTGGGATAATTTGGATGAGTTTAGTTACTGTTGTGTTAGGATGGGTTAGGTTAGGTCTGGTGTGGTAGATATGATGATAGAAAACACGTCTGGAAGTTGGAAATAGCTAGATGTACATGGCACTAATTCTATGAAATGGCCTTGGGGAATGGGGCATGTTGTGCCAAGACTAGATGTTAGATATTGGAAATTTAGATGGAAAAGGTGAAAGCTTGGGCCAAATGGGCTTTGGCTATGCTATGATATGAAAAATTTGTGGTGGATTTGGGGGAAATTGTCTTAAATTAGGTTGAGTGTAGGTAGGACAGCATAAATTTTGTCAACTTTAATCAAATCTAGCTTTGTGTGCTAGGTCTTGTTAGGTAAGGTCGTGTAGGGTAGGATATTTTTTTTTTTTTGAGATATATACAAGAGTTGTTACATTCATGTAGAGCCACTAGTACGCGTAGCGTTTCGGGCAAGTCCTTAATCCTATGGTCCCTGGAATACGATCCCCCGCCGCGAAGAATCGTTGTTACAACCAAGTACCCATTTTACTGTTGAGTTAAACAGAGGCTACAGTTAAGGATTTGCGCCCAGTAAATCCTCCCCGGCCAGGATACGAACCCATGACAAAGCGCTCGCGGAACGCCAGGCCAGTGTCTTACCACTACACCACGGAGACTGTTGATAATAATATCTTATATAGATATATGTAGATATATAATATCTTAGGGGTAATGAGCTAGCTTATTACCCCGTTACTTATTACGAACCGTTAAACTGTTTGGGCTCAAGTTATAAATATAGCTAACTCATGTAATGGATGGACAGAGGTGACATTAGGCTTGTATGCGAGGCTATGGGATGCTCATATTTAGTTCGTTTATCTATTGCTAGGTTGCATTTGGTTAAATTTGTGAACTATAAGTATAATTTTTGCTAGATTTAGATGAATTTAGGTTCTAATAGGTTGCATTTTTGATAGAATATAGTCAATTTGCTTAAATTATCATAGAAATTACTAACTTCACCTAACCCCACCCGTCCTAACCTAACCTAACCTAACCTAACCTAACCTAACCTAACAAAACTAAGAAACTAAGACTAGAACCAATACGTCTGTTGGATGGTTAGTCTAAATAAATATGGGTAACGTGATTGAGAGAATGTAACAAAGGGTTGACCAGACCACACACTAGAAATTGAAGGGACGACGACGTTTCGGTCCGTCCTGGACCATTCTCAAGTCGATTGTCAAGTCGACAATCGACTTGAGAATGGTCCAGGACGGACCGAAACGTCGTCGTCCCTTCAATTTCTAGTGTGTGGTCTGGTCAACATACTTCAGCCACGTTATTGTGACTCATCGCCTGCATATGTAACAAAGGGGTATTAACAAGATATTAAAAACATTGGACATATGCTAGATGAAATAGTTTAGCACTAATAATGTTGAAACATTTATAAAAAATGTATGTTATTTTATATTGAGCTCATAGGATGTCAGATATACCATTCATATACGCGAAATTCAGATTTTTGGGGGGAGTTAAACTCGGCATATTATATATAATGTCTTAAACATACCTAGAAAAATATATTATGCAAATTGTGTGTTGCTGAATGTGATTGAAATGTACAAATAACACAATGTTTATAATTGTGCACTTTGTGTATTAATTGTGCAAGTTATGTATTAATAGGATTTTGCATACATGTTGTATGATGATTGCAATTATGTGTTGATCATATTCCTGCAAATTATGTATTTTTTGTACAAGTTGTGTATTAATTGCATATGTTTTGTCAGTGTAATTGTGTAGTTGTGTATTTAATGTGTATGTCCTAGTTATGTATTGTTCATATTTTGTGCAAGCTGTGTATTAATTATATTTGTACGAGTTGTGTATTGTGTATATGTTGTAATTGTATTTGTGTGAATTGTGTATTTGTGCTAGTTGTGTATGTTTCATACTTAGGCTAATTGTGTATTGTATGTATTTTGTGCTTGAATATGTATTTGAATGTATTTATGCAAGATGTGTAATAATTGTGCGAGTTGTGTAATTGTATACGGAGGAATTGTGTATTTGCACCTGTTGTATATTGATATTGTGCAAGCTGTGCAATTATATAGCAAGTTTGGGTGTATTAATTGTGCAAAGATGAGAATTAGTTACACAATTTGTGTATTAATTATCCATGTTCTATAATCATTTTTATACGAATAGTGTATTTATGCGAGTTGTGTTTTAATTGTTGAAGTGGAACTGATGCAACTGTATTTTAGGCGCAAATTGTGTATTTGTGCAATTTCTGTATATGATATCTGAAAAAATATGTTCGTGAAATTGTAAAATTTTAGTATAAGTGCATTTTTGATTGAGCATATAAGCACTTTGCTATATTTGTCCAAATATCATACCTTGTTTAAATGTCACACTCTGAGTATACCTGCAATATTTGTGTATATGGTATATTTTTGTGTGCAACTAGCATATTTTGTATATAAATGGTATATTCTGTGTGTAAATGACATATTTTGTGAGTAAATTAAGATACTTTGTGAGTAAATTATATATTTTGTGAGTAAATGATGTATTATGCATGTAAATGTTATATTTTGTGTGAAAATAATATATTTCTGCATAAATGACATATTTTGTGTGTAAATTGTTGTATTTAGTGTGTAAATTGTTGTATTTTGTGTGTAAATTGTTGTATTTAGTGTGTAAATTGTTGTATTTAGTGTGTAAATTGTTGTATTTTGTGTGTAAATTGTTGTATTTTGTGTGTAAATTGTTGTATTTTGTGAGTAAATTGTTGTATTTTGTGTGTAAATTGTTGTATTTTGTGTGTAAATTGTTGTATTTTGTGTGTAAATTGTTGTATTTTGTGTGTAAATGTTGTATTTTCTGCGTAAAACAGCATATTTTTGTGTAAATGTCATACTTTGTGCGTTTTTTAATTTTGAAATGAAAAATGTGTTATATATCTCTTATTGTAACTAAAGAAGGATAAGCAAAGCTAGGATAGGTTAGGATAAGACAGGATAGGTGTAGTTAGGATAGATTGGATTGGATCAGGGTTAGATTAGGATAATATTTGATAGATTAGGTTAGGATAGGGTAGAATAAGGCAGGTTAGGTTTTGGATTGGAGCAAGGCAGGATTAGGATAGGTTTGTGTAGGGTTAGTTTAGATTAGGGATAGGTTTGGTTAGGATAGTTTTTTGGCTATGATAGGTAAGGATCTGATGGGGTATGGGTAAGTTTGGATAGATTGGATTGGGACGGGGCAGGATTAGGATAGGATGGTGTAGGGATAGTTTAGACTAGGATAGGATAGGACAGGTTAGGAAAGAATTGGAGGATAAGATAGGGTAGGAATGGTTTTAAATAAGGATAGGTTAGGTTAGGACAGGTTAGGTTAGGATAGGAATGGAAGATAGGATAGGGTAGGGCTGATTTTAGGTCAGGTTAGGGTACGTTAGGTTTGGATAGGATTGGAGGATAGGACAGGATAGGGTAGAGCCTGTTTAGACTAGGATAGGATAGGTTAGGATGGGATAGGATAGGTCCACACTATACACCAGGTCCTGTAACTGTGTCCACACTATACACCAGGTTCAGTAACTGTGTCCACACTATACACCAGGTCCAGTAACTGTTCACACTATACACCAGGTCCAGTAACTGTCCACACTATACACCAGGTCCAGTAACTATCTACACTATACACCAGGTCCAGTAACTGTCCACACTATACACCAGGTCCAGTAACTGTCCACACTATACACCAGGTCCTGTAACTGTCCACACTATACACCAGGTCCTGTAACTGTCCACACTATACACCAGGTCCTGTAACTGTCCACACTATACACCCGGTCCTGTAACTGTCCACACTATACACCAGGTCCAGTAACTGTGTCCACACTATACACCAGGTCCAGTAACTCTCCACACTATACACCAGGTCCAGTAACTGTCCACACTATACACCAGGTCCTGTAACTGTCCACACTATACACCAGGTCCTGTAACTGTCCACACTATACACCAGGTCCTGTAACTGTCCACACTATACACCCGGTCCAGTAACTGTCCACACTATACACCAGGTCCAGTAACTGTCACACTATACACCAGGTCCAGTAACTGTCCACACTATACACCAGGTCCAGTAACTGTCCACACTATACACCAGGTCCAGTAACTGTCACACTATGCACCAGGTCCAGTAACTGTCCACACTATACACCAGGTCCAGTAACTGTGTCCACACTATACACCAGGTCCTGTAACTGTCCACACTATACACCAGGTCCAGTAACTGTGTCCACACTATACACCAGGTCCAGTAACTGTCCACACTATACACCAGGTCCTGTAACTGTCACACTATACACCAGGTCCTGTAACTGTCACACTATACACCAGGTCCAGTAACTGTGTCCACACTATACACCAGGTCCAGTAACTGTCCACACTATACACCAGGTCCTGTAACTGTCACACTATACACTAGGTCCTGTAACTGTCACACTATACACCAGGTCCAGTAACTGTGTCCACACTATACACCAGGTCCAGTAACTGTCCACACTATACACCAGGTCCAGTAACTGTCCACACTATACACCAGGTCCAGTAACTGTGTCCACACTATACACTAGGTCCTGTAACTGTCACACTATACACCAGGTCCTGTAACTGTCACACTATACACTAGGTCCTGTAACTGTCACACTATACACCAGGTCCTATAACTGTCACACTATACACCAGGTCCAGTAACTGTCCACACTATACACCAGGTCCAGTAACTGTGTCCACACTATACACTAGGTCCAGTAACTGTCACACTATACACCAGGTCCTGTAACTGTCACACTATACACCAGGTCCTATAACTGTCACACTATACACCAGGTCCTGTAACTGTCACACTATACACCAGGTCCTATAACTGTCACACTATACACCAGGTCCAGTAACTGTCACACTATACACCAGGTCCAGTAACTGTCACACTATACACCAGGTCCAGTAACTGTCACACTATACACCAGGTCCAGTAACTGTCCACACTATACACCAGGTCCAGTAACTGTCACACTATACACCAGGTCCAGTAACTGTCACACTATACACCAGGTCCTGTAACTGTCACACTATACACCAGGTCCTGTAACTGTCACACTATACACCAGGTCCAGTAACTGTCACACTATACACCAGGTCCAGTAACTGTCCACACTATACACCAGGTCCAGTAACTGTCCACACTATACACCAGGTCCAGTAACTGTCCACACTATACACCAGGTCCAGTAACTGTCCACACTATACACCAGGTCCAGTAACTTGTCCCACACTATACACCAGGTCCAGTAACTGTCCACACTATACACCAGGTCCAGTAACTGTCCACACTATACACCAGGTCCTAGTAACTGTCCACACTATACACCCAGGTCCAGTAACTGTCCACACTATACACCAGGTCCAGTAACTGTCCCACACTATACACCAGGTCCAGTAACTGTCCACACTATACACCAGGTCCAGTAACTGTCCACACTATACACCAGGTCCCTGTAACTGTCCACACTATACACCAGGTCCAGTAACTGTCCACACTATACACCAGGCTCCATTAACTGTCCACACTATACACCAGGTCCAGTAACTGTCCACACTATACACCAGGTCCTGTAACTGTCCACACTATACACCAGGTCCAGTAACTGTCCACACTATACACCAGGTCCAGTAACTGTCCACACTATACACCAGGTCCAGTAACTGTCCACACTATACACCAGGTCCAGTAACTATCCACACTATACACAGGTCCAGTAACTATCCACACTATACACCAGGTCCAGTAAACTGTCCACACTATACACCAGGTCCAGTAACTGTGTCCCACACTATACACCAGGTCCAGTAACTGTCCACACTATACACCAGGTCCAGTAACTGTCCACACTATACACCAGGTCCAGTAACTGTCCACACTATACACCAGGTCCAGTAACTGTCCACACTATACACCAGGTCCAGTAACTGTCACACTATACACCAGGTCCAGTAACTGTCCACACTATACACCAGGTCCAGTAACTGTCCACACTATACACCAGGTCCAGTAACTGTCCACACTATACACCAGGTCCAGTAACTGTCCACACTATACACCAGGTCCAGTAACTGTCCACACTATACACCAGGTCCAGTAACTGTCCACACTATACACCAGGTCCAGTAACTGTCCACACTATACACCAGGTCCAGTAACTGTCCACACTATACACCAGGTCCTGTAACTGTCCACACTATACACCAGGTCCAGTAACTGTCACACTATACACCAGGTCCAGTAACTGTCCACACTATACACCAGGTCCAGTAACTGTCCACACTATACACCAGGTCCTATAACTGTCCACACTATACACCAGGTCCAGTAACTGTCCACACTATACACCAGGTCCTGTAACTGTCCACACTATACACCCGGTCCTGTAACTGTCCACACTATACACCAGGTCCAGTAACTGTCACACTATACACCAGGTCCAGTAACTGTCACACTATACACCAGGTCCAGTAACTGTCCACACTATACACCAGGTCCAGTAACTGTGTCCACACTATACACCAGGTCCAGTAACTGTCCACACTATACACCAGGTCCAGTAACTGTCCACACTATACACCAGGTCCAGTAACTGTCCACACTATACACCAGGTCCAGTAACTGTCCACACTATACACCAGGTCCAGTAACTGTCACACTATACACCAGGTCCAGTAACTGTCCACACTACACCAGGTCCAGTAACTGTCCACACTATACACCAGGTCCAGTAACTGTCCACACTATACACCAGGTCCAGTAACTGTGTCCACACTATACACCAGGTCCAGTAACTGTGTCCACACTATACACCAGGTCCAGTAAGTGTCCACACTATACACCAGGTCCAGTAACTGTCCACACTATACACCAGGTCCTGTAACTGTCCACACTATACACCAGGTCCAGTAACTGTCACACTATACACCAGGTCCAGTAACTGTCCACACTATACACCAGGTCCAGTAACTGTCCACACTATACACCAGGTCCAGTAACTGTCCACACTATACACCAGGTCCAGTAACTGTCCACACTATACACCAGGTCCAGTAACTGTCCACACTATACACCAGGTCCAGTAACTGTCCACACTATACACCAGGTCCAGTAACTGTCCACACTATACACCAGGTCCAGTAACTGTCCACACTATACACCAGGTCCTAGTAACTGTCCACACTATACACCAGGTCCTGTAACTGTCCACACTATACACCAGGTCCAGTAACTGTCCACACTATACACCAGGTCCAGTAACTGTCCACACTATACACCAGGTCCTGTAACTGTCCACACTATACACCAGGTCCAGTAACTGTGTCCACACTATACACCAGGTCCAGTAACTGTGTCCACACTATACACCAGGTCCAGTAAGTGTCCACACTATACACCAGGTCCAGTAAGTGTCCACACTATACACCAGGTCCTGTAACTGTCCACACTATACACCAGGTCCAGTAACTGTCACACTATACACCAGGTCCAGTAACTGTCCACACTATACACCAGGTCCAGTAACTGTCCACACTATACACCAGGTCCAGTAACTGTCCACACTATACACCAGGTCCAGTAACTGTCCACACTATACACCAGGTCCAGTAACTGTCCACACTATACACCAGGTCCAGTAACTGTCCACACTATACACCAGGTCCAGTAACTGTCCACACTATACACCAGGTCCAGTAACTGTCCACACTATACACCAGGTCCTATAACTGTCCACACTATACACCAGGTCCTGTAACTGTCCACACTATACACCAGGTCCAGTAACTGTCCACACTATACACCAGGTCCAGTAACTGTCCACACTATACACCAGGTCCTGTAACTGTCCACACTATACACCAGGTCCAGTAACTGTGTCCACACTATACACCAGGTCCAGTAACTGTGTCCACACTATACACCAGGTCCAGTAAGTGTCCACACTATACACCAGGTCCAGTAACTGTCCACACTATACACCAGGTCCTGTAACTGTCCACACTATACACCAGGTCCAGTAACTGTCACACTATACACCAGGTCCTGTAACTGTCCACACTATACACCAGGTCCAGTAACTGTCCACACTATACACCAGGTCCAGTAACTGTCCACACTATACACCAGGTCCAGTAACTGTCCACACTATACATCAGGTCCAGTAAGTGTCCACACTATACACCAGGTCCAGTAACTGTCCACACTATACACCAGGTCCAGTAACTGTCCACACTATACACCAGGTCCAGTAACTGTCCACACTATACACCAGGTCCAGTAACTGTCCACACTATACACCAGGTCCAGTAATTGTCCACACTATACACCAGGTCCAGTAACTGTCCACACTATACACCAGGTCCAGTAACTGTCCACACTATACACCAGGTCCAGTAAGTGTCCACACTATACACCAGGTCCTGTAACTGTCCACACTATACACCAGGTCCAGTAACTGTCACACTATACACCAGGTCCAGTAACTGTCCACACTATACACCAGGTCCAGTAACTGTCCACACTATACACCAGGTCCAGTAACTGTCCACACTATACACCAGGTCCAGTAACTGTCCACACTATACACCAGGTCCAGTAACTGTCCACACTATACACCAGGTCCAGTAACTGTCCACACTATACACCAGGTCCAGTAACTGTCCACACTATACACCAGGTCCAGTAACTGTCCACACTATACACCAGGTCCTATAACTGTCCACACTATACACCAGGTCCTGTAACTGTCCACACTATACACCAGGTCCAGTAACTGTCCACACTATACACCAGGTCCAGTAACTGTCCACACTATACACCAGGTCCTGTAACTGTCCACACTATACACCAGGTCCAGTAACTGTGTCCACACTATACACCAGGTCCAGTAACTGTGTCCACACTATACACCAGGTCCAGTAAGTGTCCACACTATACACCAGGTCCAGTAACTGTCCACACTATACACCAGGTCCTGTAACTGTCCACACTATACACCAGGTCCAGTAACTGTCACACTATACACCAGGTCCTGTAACTGTCCACACTATACACCAGGTCCAGTAACTGTCCACACTATACACCAGGTCCAGTAACTGTCCACACTATACACCAGGTCCAGTAACTGTCCACACTATACACCAGGTCCAGTAAGTGTCCACACTATACACCAGGTCCAGTAACTGTCCACACTATACACCAGGTCCAGTAACTGTCCACACTATACACCAGGTCCAGTAACTGTCCACACTATACACCAGGTCCAGTAACTGTCCACACTATACACCAGGTCCAGTAACTGTCCACACTATACACCAGGTCCAGTAACTGTCCACACTATACACCAGGTCCAGTAACTGTCCACACTATACACCAGGTCCTGTAACTGTCCACACTATACACCAGGTCCAGTAACTGTCCACACTATACACCAGGTCCAGTAACTGTCACACTATACACCAGGTCCAGTAACTGTCCACACTATACACCAGGTCCAGTAACTGTCACACTATACACCAGGTCCTGTAACTGTCCACACTATACACCAGGTCCTGTAACTGTCCACACTATACACCAGGTCCTGTAACTGTCCACACTATACACCAGGTCCAGTAACTGTCCACACTATACACCAGGTCCAGTAACTGTCCACACTATACACCAGGTCCAGTAACTGTCCACACTATACACCAGGTCCAGTAACTGTCCACACTATACACCAGGTCCAGTAACTGTCCACACTATACACCAGGTCCAGTAACTGTCCACACTATACACCAGGTCCATTAACTGTCCACACTATACACCAGGTCCAGTAACTGTCCACACTATACACCAGGTCCAGTAACTGTCCACACTATACACCAGGTCCAGTAACTGTCCACACTATACACCAGGTCCAGTAACTGTCCACACTATACACCAGGTCCAGTAACTGTCCACACTATACACCAGGTCCTATAACTGTCCACACTATACACCAGGTCCTGTAACTGTCCACACTATACACCAGGTCCAGTAACTGTCCACACTATACACCAGGTCCAGTAACTGTCACACTATACACCAGGTCCAGTAACTGTCCACACTATACAGGTCCAGTAACTGTCCACACTATACACCAGGTCCAGTAACTGTCCACACTATACACCAGGTCCAGTAACTGTCCACACTATACACCAGGTCCTATAACTGTCCACACTATACACCAGGTCCAGTAACTGTCCACACTATACACCAGGTCCAGTAACTGTCCACACTATACACCAGGTCCTGTAACTGTCCACACTATACACCAGGTCCAGTAACTGTCCACACTATACACCAGGTCCTATAACTGTCCACACTATACACCAGGTCCAGTAACTGTCCACACTATACACCAGGTCCTGTAACTGTCCACACTATACACCAGGTCCAGTAACTGTGTCCACACTATACACCAGGTCCTATAACTGTCCTCAAATTTCCTCCAAAATAATATTTATCGGCCCAATAACATAAAAAAATTAACCCTCACAATTTCCACTAATTAGTTCAGCATAAATTTAGGAAAGTGATTGTTTCAATTTGAGAATATTACTCATTATAATATTTTTATATAATATATATTTTTTCTAATACATGTGAAGGGTTATATATGTATATGTATACTCACGGAGGTTAAAATATAACGTCCTTTTAGAAATTAATGCACTGAAATCTTAGTTAACGATCTAACTACGCTCAGTCCTAAATGTTAACGACCTAACTACGGGCGGTTCTAAATGTTAACGACCTAACTACGGGCGGTTCTAAATGTTAACGACCTAACTACGGGCAGTTCTAAATGTTAACGAACTAACTACGGGCGGTTCTAAATGTTAACGACCTAACTACGGGCGGTTCTAAATGTTAACGACCTAACTACGGGCGGTTCTAAATGTTAACGAACTAACTACGGGCGGTTCTAAATGTTAACGACCTAACTACGGGCGGTTCTAAATGTTAACGACCTAACTACGGGCAGTTCTAAATGTTAACGACCTAACTACGGGCAGTTCTAAATGTTAACGACCTAACTACGGGCGGTTCTAATTGTTAACGACCTAACTACGGGCGGTTCTAAATGTTAACGAACTACGGGCAGTCTTAATGACCAAACTACGGGCAGTCTTAATGACCAAACTACGGGCAGTCTTAATGACCAAACTACGGGCAGTCTTAATGACCAAACTACGGGCAGTCTTAATGACCAAACTACGGGCAGTCTTAATGACCAAACTACGGGCAGTCTTAATGACCAAACTACGGGCAGTCTTAATGACCAAACTACGGGCAGTCTTAATGACCAAACTACGGGCAGTCTTAATGACCAAACTACGGGCAAGTCAATAATTAGTGTCTGATTTGTTATTAAATTAACTGGCACTTGGTTCAAGACGTGTAGTTATAATGTATAACTAGACAATTATATGAATATAACAATTTAAGTGTGTTATATGGGACACTAACTCAAGCTCCTGGCCCCGCCTCATACCACGTCACGTGGTGAACAATTAGGGTATATAAGATAAATGGCTTGTAGAATTCACTTCCAGTAAGTGCAAGGTGTTGGATGCGGGCACGAGGGACGCCCTGGGAGGTCTATAATTAGGGAAACCGCTTCCCCAAATCTATATAAATAAAAATGGAAATGTTCGTTTGTTCAAAATTGCTAATCTCCGAAATATCTTCACCGATTGCTTTAACATTTTCACACAACGTTCCATTCGCATCCGAGCGGGTGTATATACTATATATCAATATAGTATATATTATATATCAATATAGTATATACTATATATCAATATAGTATATACTATATATCAATATAGTATATACTATATATCAATATAGTATATACTATATATCAATATAGTATATACTATATATCAATATAGTATATACTATATATCAATATAGTATATACTATATATCAATATAGTATATACTATATATCAATATAGTATATACATACTATATTGATGTCACGTCTGTGACGGGAAAAAACTTGCTTTTTTTCTTAACTTTTTTTTTTCATGTGAAGGAAATCTTCGAAACCTCTTTACTGATGGCTTTGAAATTTTGACACAACGTCGCACTCAAATAGGAGCATGTTTTTATATACCTTCAATATACATGCCTCACTTGTGACAGGAAGGGAATTGTCGGGAGAGCACCAAGCCATGACGACTATATAGCACTGGGAAGGGATCAGGATAAGGATTTGGGATGGGACGGGAGGGAAGGAATGGTACCCAACCACTTGTGGACGGTCGGGGATTGAACGCCGACCTGCATGAAAAAAAAGTGCCATCTTTTTGGACGTAAGGGCAACACACGCTGTAATCTCCGAAAGTTCTTCACCGATTGCTTTGACATTTTGAAACAACGTTCCATTCGAATACGTGCGTGTTTTTATATACCTACTACATAGATGCCACACCTGTGACAGGCAAAAACATGTTTTCTTGGAAAAACAGCGCCATCTGTTGCACATAAGAACAACGTACACTATACTACATATGTTATAATTCTATTTCATTGTTTCCAATGGTGTATTTCATTGCATTGATGAATTTAATTTTCATAGATTTCGATTTATTTTCATTTAATTATTTTGTGTGTTATTGCATTGGAATTGAGCTGTGTTGTTTACCATACAGTTCATTTCGTGAGTATAGTTTATTTTTTGTTTTTCATTTCGTTTTTCATTTCGTTTTTCATTTCGTTTTTCATTTCGTTTTTCATTTCGTTTTTCATTTCGTTTTTCATTTCGTTTTTCATTTCGTTTTATTAACTGTTCTTCTTATTTTTCAGTTCTTCTAAATTTCTGATGGGAACATCAGATCATTCGGGAATGGGGGAGTGGGGGATGGTAGGGAGGACGAGGGGATGAGGGAGTGGTGGATGGTAGGGAGGACGAGGGGATGAGGGAGTGGTGGATGGTAGGGAGGACGAGGGGATGAGGGGGTGGTGGATGGTAGGGAGGACGAGGGGATGAGGGAGTGGTGGATGGTGAGGAGGACGAGGGGATGAGGGAGTGGTGGATGGTAGGGAGGACGAGGGGATGAGGGAGTGGTGGATGGTAGGGAGGACGAGGGGATGAGGGAGTGGTGGATGGTAGGGAGGACGAGGGGATGAGGGAGTGGTGGATGGTAGGGAGGACGAGGGGATGAGGGGGTGGTGGATGGTAGGGAGGACGAGGGGATGAGGGAGTGGGGGATGGTAGGGAGGACGAGGGGATGAGGGAGTGGTGGATGGTAGGGAGGACGAGGGGATGAGGGAGGGGGAAAAGGTGGAGGAGGACTGGGGACAGGGGAAGGTTGCTGTGGCTCGACACAGCAGCCAGAGCCCAACACTATACGCAGAGAGGAGAGGAAAGTCAACACAGGACAAGCCGGGGCCCAAGAGCCAGAGCCCAACACTACAGGCAGAGAGAGAGGTGAGTCAACACAGGGCAAGCCGGGGCCCAAGAGCCAGAGCCCAACACTACAGGCAGAGAGAGAGGCGAGTCAACACAGGGCAAGCTGGGGCCCAAGAGCCAGAGCCCAACACTACTTCTCTGCGAGTCCACACGTACAATACCAGTCTCACTCGGGGGGAGTTTCGTCGTGGGATTGAAATTTAATATTCATAGAAATATCCCCGGGCAAAAATATGCTCTTTACGGGAATACAGTTTTTGAATTTGAATTTGATATCCGTAGGAAAGTTAGCGATTGGTTATAGATTGTTGTTATGGCTGCTGCTTGAGGGTGGGCTACAGTTGCTTGAGGGTGGGCTACAGTTGCTTGAGGGTGGACTACAGTTGCTTGAGGGTGGGCTATAGTTGCTTGAGGGTGGACTACAGTTGCTTGAGGGAGGGCTACAGTTGCTTGAGGGTGGACTACAGTTGCTTGAGGGTGGACTACAGTTGCTTGAGGGTGGGCTACAGTTGCTTGAGGGTGGGCTACAGTTGCTTGAGGGAGGACTACAGCTGCTTGAGGGATTGTTACAGCTGGTTGAGGGAGGACTACAGCTGCTTGAGGGACTGTTACAGCTGCTTGAGGGAGGACTACAGCTGCTTGAGGGACTGTTACAGCTGCTTGAGTGTTGCTTTGAGATGCTTTCCACCTCAAAACATGGTGAGGCTCTTGACCTCACCAGTGAAGAATGTCAAAGGAATCTGCTGGAGCTGAATATGTCAAAGACTGTTGGACCGGACACAATATCACCGTGGATACTAAAGGAAGGTGCAGAAGCACTAAGTGTGCCACTCTCTATGGTGTATAACAGGTCACTGGAAACAGGAGACTTACCGGAAAGTTGGAAGAGAGCTAATGTAGTCCCAATACAAGGAGGGACTGTCGTCAGGTTCATACGTCAGGCTGCGAGCAGCCGCGTCTAACAGCCTGGTTGATCAGTCCAGCAACCAGGAGGCCTGGTCGACGACCGGGCCGCGGGGACACTAAGCCCCGGAAGCACCTCAAGGTAGCCAAGGTAGCTCAAGGTAGGGTGACATGCTAGAGGTGCTGAACTACAGGCCAGTTTCCCTAACTTTTATTCCATGCAAGATCCAAGTACAGAGTCCCACAGGGCTCTGTACTTGGACCCATCCTGATTCTATTAAATATAAATGACTTTCCAGAGGGTATAGACTCATTCCTCTCAATTTTTGCTGATACAAAAATCATGAGAAGAATCAAGACAGATGAAGATAGACAGAGACTACAGGACGACCTGGACAAACTGGAGGAATGGTCTAGAAGATGCCTACTAAAGTTCAACTCAAGAAAGTGTAAAGTAATAAAATTTGGCAAAGGGAGCAGAAGGCTGAACACAAGGTACCATCTGGGAGGTGAAATCCTGCTAGAGTCAAATAGAGAGAAAGATCTGGGGGTTGATATCACACCGAACCTGTCCCCAGAGGCCCACATCAAAAGGATATCATCAGCGGCATATGCAAGATTGGACAACATAAGCACTACCTTTAGAAACTTGTGTAAGGAATCGTTTAGGACCTTATATACCACCTATGTCAGACCAATCCTGAAATATGCAGCTCCAGCCTGGAGTCCATACCTAGTTAAACACAAGACAAAGTTAGAGAAGATTCAGAGCTATGCCACCAGACTACTCCCGGAACTGAGAGGTATGCATTACGAGGAAAGGTTAAAGGAGTTGAACCTCACGTTGCTGGAAAACAGAAGAGTAAGGCGAGACATGATCACAACCTACAAAATCCTCAGGGGAATCGACCGGGTAAACAAAGATGAACTATTCAACACTGGTGGGACGCAAACAAGAGGACACAGGTGGAAACTAAGTACCCACATGAGCCACAGAGACGTTAGAAGGAACTTTTTCAGTGTCAGAGTAGTTAATAAATGGAATGCACTAGGCAGTGATGTGGTGGAGGCTGACTCCATACACAGTTTATAATGTAGATATGATAGAGCCCAGTAGGCTCAGGAACCTGTACACCTGTTGATTGACAGTTGAGAGGCGGGCCCATAGAGCCAGAGCTCAACCCCCGCAAGCACAACTAGGTGAGTACAACGCGGGCTCCCCCCACCTGACCCCGCTATAGGAGCCACAAACACGGAGGAAGGCTCATCTCCTAACTAAAACAGGAGTCAACACCAGGCTCCCGGTCTGTGAGGGAGACGGCTCCCTTGTGTATATATGTCAGAGACGAACATAAACACACACTCCGCGGCTTACACCAGGTGTCTGTCTGTTTCCTCGCCCGTCCACACGCTGTGTGTGTGTGTGTGTGTGTGTGTGTGTGTGTGTGTGTGTGTGTGTGTGTGTGTGTGTGTGTGTGTGTGTGTGTGTGTGTGTTTGTGTGTGTGTGTGTGTTTGTGTGTGTGTGTGTGTGTGTGTGTGTGTGTGTGTGTGTGTGTGTGTGTGTGTGTGTGTGTGTGTGTGTGTGTGTGTGTGTGTGTGTGTGTGTGTGTGTGTGTGTGTAATTACCTAAGTGTAAGGAATGATTCTTTACACAAGTTTCTGAATGCCGTTCGTATGTTGGCCAGCCTGGCATATGCCGCTGATGTTATCCTCTTGATATGTGCTGCAGGAGACAGGTCTGGCGTGATATCAACTCCCAAGTCTTTTTCTTTCTCCTGAAGAATTTCCTCTCCCAGATGATACCTTGTATTACACACACACACACACGTGTGTGTGTGTGTGTGTGTGTGTGTGTGTGTGTGTGTGTGTGTGTGTGTGTGTGTGTGTGTGTGTGTGTGTGTGTGTGTGTGTGTGTGTGTAAAGTATATCCTCTAGGGTCGCACCACATTACCTAAGTGTAGTTACAGGATGAGAGCTACGCTCGTGGTGTCCCGTCTTCCCAGCACTCTTTGTCATATAACGCTTTGAAACTACTGACGGTCTTGGCCTCCACCACCTTCTCACTTAACTTGTTCCAACCGTCTACCACTCTATTTGCGAAGGTGAATTTTCTTATATTTCTTCGGCATCTGTGTTCAGCTAGTTTAAATCTATGACCTCTTGTTCTTGAAGTGCCAGGTCTCAGGAATCCTTCCCTGTCGATTTTATCAATTCCTGTTACTATTTTGTACGTAGTGATCATATCACCTCTTTTTCGTGTGTGTGTGTGTGTGTGTGTGTGTGTACTCACCTAGTTGTACTCACCTAGTTGTGCTTGCGGGGGTTGAGCTCTGGCTCTTTGGTCCCGCCTCTCAACCGTCAATCAACAGGTGTACAGGTTCCTGAGCCTATTGGGCTCTATCATATCTACACTTGAAACTGTGTAAGGAGTCAGCCTCCACCACATCACTGCCTAATGCATTCCATTTGTCAACCACTCTGACACTAAAAAAGTTCTTTCTAATATCTCTGTGGCTCATTTGGGCACTCAGTTTCCACCTGTGTCCCCTAGTGTCTGTGCCCCTTGTGTTAAATAGCCTGTCATTATCTACCCTATCAATTCCCTTGAGAATCTTGAATGTGGTGATCATGTCCCAACTAACTCTTCTGTCTTCCAGCGAAGTGAAGTGAGGTTTAATTCCCGTAGTCTCTCCTCGTAGCTCATACCTCTCAGCTCGGGTACTAGTCTGGTGGCAAACCTTTGAACCTTTTCCAGTTTAGTCTTATCCTTGACTAGATATGGACTCCATGCTGGACCCGCATACTCCAGGATTGGCCTGACATATGTGGTATACAAAGTTCTGAATGATTCTTTACACAAGTTTCTGAATGCCGTTCGTATGTTGGCCAGCCTGGCATATGCCGCTGATGTTATCCTCTTGATATGTGCTGCAGGAGACAGGTCTGGCGTGATATCAACTCCCAAGTCTTTTTCTTTCTCCTGAAGAATTTCCTCTCCCAGATGATACCTTGTATTACACACACACACACACGTGTGTGTGTGTGTGTGTGTGTGTGTGTGTGTGTGTGTGTGTGTGTGTGTGTGTGTGTGTGTGTGTGTGTGTGTGTGTGTAAAGTATATCCTCTAGGGTCGCACCACATAAACATACATACCTAAGTCAGTTAATAATAACAATTAGACAAAATGTTAAAGTCAGAATTTAATTTTTATTTTTATTTAAATTAAAATCATTTTAATTTACCTGTAATTGGGATTATCGCCTCAAGACCAATTAGGTGTGTGGACACTGGAGAGATACGAGGCAGTTAAACAATTACAACCATCGCAACACAATCGCCTCATGTCTTACTTGTTAATTAAGGACAAGAACAAGGCTTTGTGTTTGTTTGTGTGTGTGTTGAACAACCCCTTGTTAGTGATCTTGTATTGAGCAGTAGTATAGTTAACACACCTGGTCTCAGGTGTACCTCCGCAGGCAGGTGTGTACATGACCTCTGGTGTTATATACCTGCAGGAGGTACACATATGTATCAGCAGGTATACAACACGGAGATAATGGTAGTTGAGGTATTATAAGAACACCCACGAGAGCGGCCGTGGGTCGTTACTCAAGAGAGTCCAGCTCTGATCCGCAGGTCAGTGGATCGTTACTCAAGAGAGTCCAGCTCTGATCCGCAGGTCAGTGGATCGTTACTCAAGTGAGTCCAGCCCTGATCCGCAGGTCAATAACCACCTTCAACGCCACCGTCCATCTCTCAAGATAATATACACACGGGATAGTCGTCAAATGGTCTCACAACGGAGACCAATTGACGACTATTAGAAACAGGATAGGTCCTAGTACAGAGCCCTGTGGGACTCCACTGGGTCACCACCACCACTTTTGTGGTGGTGGTCACACACACACACACACACACACACACACACACACACACACACACACACACACACACACACACACACACACACACACACACACACACACACACACTTGGACCTATCCTGTTTCTGATATACGTAAATGATCTCCCAGTGGGTATAGACTCATTCCTCTCAATGTTTGCTGACGACGCCAAAATTATGAGAAGGATTAAGACAGAGGAGGACAGCTTGAGGCTTCAAGAAGACCTGGACAAGCTGCAGGAATGGTCGAACAAATGGCTGTTAGAGTTTAATCCAAGCAAATGTAATGTAATGAAGATAGGGGTAGGAAGCAGGAGACCAGATACAAGGTATCACTTGGGAGATGAAATACTTCGAGAGTCCGAGAGAAAGACCTGGGGGTTGATATCACGCCAGACCTGTCCCCTGAAGCTCATATCAAGAGGAAAACATCAGCAGCATATGCCAGGTTGGCTAACATAAGAACGGCCTTTAGAAACTTGTGTAAGGAATCTTTCAGAACATTATATACCACATATGTCAGACCAATCCTGGAGTATGCGGCACCAGCATGGAGTCCATATCTAGTCAAGCATAAGACTAAAATGGAAAAGGTTCAAAGGTTTGCCACCAGACTAGTACCCGAGCTGAGAGGTATGAGCTACGAGGAGAGACTACGGGAATTAAACCTCACTTCGTTGGAAGACAGAAGAGTTAGGGGGGACATGATCACCACATTCAAGATTCTCAAGGGAATCGACAGGTTTGATAAGGACAGGCTGTTTAACACAAGGGGCACACGCACTAGGGGACACAGGTGGAAACTGAGTGCCCAAATGAGCCACAGAGATATTAGAAAGAACTTTTTTAGTGTCAGAGTGGTTGACAAATGGAATGCATTAGGAAGTGATGTGGTGGAGGCTGACTCCATACACAGTTTCAAGTGTAGATATGATAGAGCCCAATAGGCTCAGGAACCTGTACACCTGTTGATTGACAGTTGAGAGGCGGGACCAAAGAGCCAGAGCTCAACCCCCGCAAGCACAACTAGGTGAGTACACACACACACACACACACACACACACACACACACACACACACACACACACACACACACACACACACACACACACATACTTCTCACATACACTCACACACACACATACATACTTCTCACATACACTCACACACACACACACACATACTTCTCACATACACTCACATACACACTTCTCACACACACTCACACACACACACACACTTCTCACACACACACACACACACACACTTCAGAATCGTTCAGAACCTTGTATACCACATATGTAAGACCAATCCTGGAGTATGCGGCCCCAGCATGGAGCCCGTACCTTGTCAAGCACAAGACGAAGCTGGAAAAAGTTCAGAAGTATACCACTAGGCTAGTCCAAGAATTAAGAGGCATGAGTTATGAAGACAGGCTGCGTGAACTGCTCCTCACGTCGCAGGAAGACAGAAGAACTCGGGGAGACATGATCACCACATACAAAATTCTCAGGGGAATTGACAGGGTAGACAAGGATAGATTATTTAACACTGGTGGTACATGCACAAGGGGACACAGGTGGAAGCTGAGTGCCCAAATGAGCCGCAGAGCTATCAGAAAGAACTTTTTCAGTGTCAGAGTGGTTAGTAAATGGAATACATTAGGCAGTGATGTGGTGGAGGCTGACTCCATACACAGTTTCAAGTGTAGATATGACAGAGTCCAGTAGGCTCAGGAATCTGTACACCAGTTGACTGACTATTGAGAGGCGGGACCAAAGAGCCAGAGCTCAACCCCCCGCAAGGTGAGTACAAATAGATGATTACACACAGTGTCTTGAGTATTTGTTTAGTGTCAGAGTAGTTAATAAATGGAATGCATTAGGAAGTGACGTGTTGGCTGGTCTAAGCCTCCATAATTGGGTCTATAGCTTCGCCGAAACGGTCAAAAACTTAATCACTCGGTGTCTATCGTTCAAGCTGGGATCTCAAAAGCCCTAAACGGGCTCTTAATCCGTCATAAATGGTGTTCGGAGTGCGCCAAGTCAGGAAATCGAACGCACTGAACTGGATTTTAACTCTAGAAATGCCTTCAAGTTATCCAAGCTGGGATTTCGAACGCCTTAGACTGAATGGCGTTCAGAACGCGCCAATCAGAACCACCCAGCCAGAGTAGTGTTTGACTGCACTCAGGATTGAGGCCTCCAGCAGGTGGAGGTCCCAAGCGGCCAGCACTCAGAGCAGTTCCTGTCCTTAATTAATCTGGTCGACCCGGCTGGAATATTATCTCTGACTCAGTTCTGGCGTATGTTAGCTGTGGTGTGGTGGTGGCTCTGGTGTGGTGGTGGTTGTGGTGTGGTGGTGGTTGTGGTGTGGTGGTGGTGGCTCTGGTGTGGTGGTGGTTGTGGTGTGGTGGTGGTGGCTCTGGTGTGGTGGTGGCTCTGGTGTGGTGGTGGCTCTGGTGTGGTGGTGGTGGCTCTGGTGTGGTGGTGGCTCTGGTGTGGTGGTGGTTGTGGTGTGGTGGTGGTTGTGGTGTGGTGGTGGTGGCTCTGGTGTGGTGGTGGTGGTGGCTCTGGTGTGGTGGTGGCTGTGGTGTGGTGGTGGTTGTGGTGTGGTGGTGGTGGCTCTGGTGTGGTGGTGGTGGTGGCTCTGGTGTGGTGGTGGTTGTGGTGTGGTGGTGGCTCTGGTGTGGTGGTGGTTGTGGTGTGGTGGTGGTGGCTCTGGTGTGGTGGTGGTTGTGGTGTGGTGGTGGTTGTGGTGTGGTGGTGGTTGTGGTGTGGTGGTGGTGGCTCTGGTGTGGTGGTGGTTGTGGTGTGGTGGTGGTTGTGGTGTGGTGGTGGCTCTGGTGTGGTGGTGGTTGTGGTGTGGTGGTGGTTGTGGTGTGGTGGTGGTTGTGGTGTGGTGGTGGTGGCTCTGGTGTGGTGGTGGTTGTGGTGTGGTGGTGGTTGTGGTGTGGTGGTGGTTGTGGTGTGGTGGTGGTGGCTCTGGTGTGGTGGTGGTTGTGGTGTGGTGGTGGTGGCTCTGGTGTGGTGGTGGCTCTGGTGTGGTGGTGGCTCTGGTGTGGTGGTGGTGGCTCTGGTGTGGTGGTGGCTCTGGTGTGGTGGTGGTTGTGGTGTGGTGGTGGTTGTGGTGTGGTGGTGGTGGCTCTGGTGTGGTGGTGGTTGTCGTGTGGTGGTGGTGGCTCTGGTGTGGTGGTGGCTCTGGTGTAGTGGTGGTTGTGGTGTGGTGGTGGCTCTTGTGTGGTGGTAGCTCGTGTGTGGTGATGGTGGCTCTGGTGTGGTGGTGGCTCTGGTGTGGTGGTGGCTATGTAGTGGTGGTGGCTCTGGTGTGGTGGTGGCTCTGGTGTGGATGTGGTGGTTCTGGTGTGGTGGTGGCTCTGGTGTGGTGGTGGTGGCACTGGTGTGGTGGTGGTGGTTCTGGTGTGGTGGTGGCTTTGGTGTGGTGGTGGCTGTGGTGTGGTGGTGATGGCTCTGGTGTGGTGGTGGTGGCTCTGGTGTGGTGGTGGTGGCTCTGGTGTGGTGGTGGTCAGCCACCACCACACCACAGCCACCGCCACCACACCACAGCAACCACCACACCACAGCCACCACCACACCAGAGCCACCACCACCACACCACAGCCACCACCACACCAGAGCCACCACCACCACACCAGAGCCACCACCACCACACCAGAGCCACCACCACCACACCAGAGTCACCACCACCACACCAGAGCCACCACCACCACACCACAGCCACCACCACACCACAGCCACCACCACACCAGAGCCACCACCACCACACAACAGCCACCACCACACCAGAGCCGCCACCACACCACAGCCACCACCACACCAGAGCCACGTCCACACCACAGCCACCACCACACCACAGCCACCACCACACCAGAGCCACCACCACCACACCACAGCCACCACCACACCAGAGCCACCACCACCACACCACAGCCACCACCACACCAGAGCCACCACCACCACACCAGAGCCACCACCACCACACCAGAGCCACCACCACCACACCAGAGCCACCACCACCACACCAGAGCCACCACCACCACACCACAGCCACCACCACAGCCACCACCACACCACAGCCACCACCACACCAGAGCCACCACCACCACACAACAGCCACCACCACACCAGAGCCGCCACCACACCACAGCCACCACCACACCAGAGCCACGTCCACACCACAGCCACCACCACACCACAGCCACCACCACACCACAGCCACCACCACTATACAAAAGCAGCCACCAACACACCAGAGCAACCACCACCACACCAGAGCCACCACTACCACACCAGTGCTACCACCACCACACCAGAGCCGCCACCATCACACCACAGTAGCCACCACACCAGAGCCACCACCACACCAGAGCCACCACCATCACACCACAGTAACCACCACACCCCAGTAACCACCACACCATAGCCACCTCCACACCACACCCACCACCACCACCACACCAGAGCCACCACCATCACACCACAGTAACCACCACACCCCAGTAACTACCACACCATAGCCACCTCCACACCACACCCACCACCACCACAACACCAGAGCCACCACCACCACACCAGAGCCACCACCACCACACCACAGCCACCACCACATTAGAGCCACAACCACACCAGAGCCACCACCACACCAGAGCTACCACCACACCAGAGCCACCACCACACCAGAGCCACCACCACCATAACACCACAGCCACCACCACACCAGAGCCACCACCCCACCAGAGCCACTACCACACCACAGCCACCACCACCACACCACAGCCATTGCCACACCACAGCCACCACCACCACACCACAGCCACCGCCACACCAGAGCCACCACCACACCAGAGTCACCACCACACCAGAGCCACCACCACCACACAAGAGCCACCACCACCACCACACCAGAGCCGCCACCATCACACCACAGCCACCACCACACCAGAGCCACCACCACACCAGAGCCACCACCATCACACCAGAGCCGCCACCATCACACCAGAGCCGCCACCATCACACCAGAGCCACCACCACACTAGAGCCACCACCACACCAGAGCCACAACCGCACCACAGCCACCACCACACCACAGCTACCACCACCACACCACGGCCACCACCACACCACAGCCACCACCACACCACAGCCACCACCACACCACAGCCACCACCACACCACAGCCACCACCACACCACAGCCACCACCACACCACAGCTACCACCACCACACCACAGCCACCACCACACCACAGCCACCACCACACCACAGCCACCACCACACCACAGCTACCACCACCACACCACAGCCACCACCACACCACAGCCACCACCACACCACAGCCACCACCACACCACAGCTACCACCACCACACCACAGCCACCACCACGCCACAGCCACCACCACACCACAGCCACCACCACACCACAGCCACCACCACACTGTTACGGACCCGAGTCCAGCGTCGTAACACGGAGCAGAGACGACAACGCCATCTGTGAGTCAGCTCCCGAAACCCCCTCCAAATAGACTACGCCATCTAGTGAGGACGAGATATACCGGCCACAGGTGCTGGATTCCCGTCTTAATCAGCTCATAACGTAGCCGCTGCTGACCTCTGGTGAGGTGGCGCTTAGATAGTGAACGCCATCTATGGAGTATATAGGTGGATGTTTTTGTCTAAGCTTGTAAGTGATGTTTCTTAGTGACCCCATGTAGTGTCCCCAGCACTAATGACGTGTCTAATTACAGAGTCGACCTGGGACTGCTGTAATGGACGATGGATCAGTCTACCCAAGGCAGCCAAAGTCTCTCCACGAGTTTGCTCTGAGGAAGCTGTGAGTCACCCGCGGACGAACACTGCTGAGAGTGTTAGCCTGCCTGTGATGTGGCAGTGCCAGGAATCGTCTTACCTGGGGGCTGGCTGGTGGAAGAGACTAGCCACTGTGGTGCGGAGAGAGGAGAGTGATCTGCGGAATCACACGAGGCTCCTGCCTAGGGCTCGCAACCCTAGTATCGGTCGTGGAGTGGCCTACACAGCGGAGCTGATCGGAACCTGCCAGCTACAGGCTGGATTGTGGTAAAAGGCCTCCACGACGGTGCACCCAGTGGGATTGTGATTTGGCTGGCCTGTGGCCAGGGTAGATTCGCCGAGAGAATCAGAGGATTCATCGTGGGGCACAAAGAAGAGAACCAGGGCTACTCATCGTGAGCACCGTGGAACATCCTGAGTCTTCGGCGGAAGACAAGTTATTGCACATATGTGTAGTTATAGCCCCCATGAGTGACTGTGAGATATTTATTTATTGTGGTGATTAATATATATACATAAACCAGTGCATTTGTATCCCTTCCCCTTTAATTTAGCTTGCGTCATGGAACACACCCCTTAAAAGCCACTACTAACTTGGGGCCGGATACCCAAACTCTAATAACATCAGAGAAGAACCCGGTTACGACCCAATAGGGCCGTAACACACACCACATCCACCACCACACCAGAGCCACCACCACACCAGAGCCACCACAACACCACAGCCACCACTACACCAGAGCCACCACAACACCACAGCCACCACCACACCAGAGCCACCACCACCACACAAGAGCAACACACCAGAGCTACCACCACCACACCAGAGCCGCCACCATCACACCGCAGCCACCACCACACCAGAGCCACTACCACACCAGAGCCACCACCATCACATCAGAGTCACTACCACACCAGTCACTACTACACCACAGCCACCACCACACCAGAGCCACCACCACCACACCAGAGCCACCACCACCACACCAGAGCCACCACCACTATCACATCACAGTAACCACCACACCACAGTAACCACCACACCACAGCCACCATCACCACACCACAGCTACCACCACCACACCACAGCCACCACCACACAAGAGCCACCACCACACCACAGCCCCCACCACACCAGAGCCGCCACCACACCACAGCCACCACCACACCACAGCCACACCCACACCACTGCCACCACCACACCAGAGCCACCACCACACCAGAGCCACCACCATCACACCAGAGCCGCCACCATCACACCAGAGCCGCCACCATCACACCAGAGCCACCACCACACTAGAGCCACCACCACACCAGAGCCACAACCGCACCAGAGCCACCACCACACCACAGCCACCACCACACCACAGCCACCACCACACCACAGCCACCACCACACCACAGCCACCACCACACCACAGCTACCACCACCACACCACAGCTACCACCACCACACCACAGCCACCACCACACCACAGCCACCACCACACCACAGCCACCACCACACCACAGCTACCACCACCACACCACAGCTACCACCACCACACCACAGCCACCACCACACCACAGCCACCACCACACCACAGCCACCACCACACCACAGCCACCACCACACCACAGCCACCACCACACTGTTACGGACCCGAGTCCAGCGTCGTAGCACGGAGCAGAGACGACAACGCCATCTGTGAGTCAGCTCCCGAAACCCCCTCCAAATAGACTACGCCATCTAGTGAGGACGAGATATACCGGCCACAGGTGCTGGATTCCCGTCTTAATCAGCTCATAACGTAGCCGCTGCTGACCTCTGGTGAGGTGGCGCTTAGATAGTGAACGCCATCTATGGAGTATATAGGTGGATGTTTTTGTCTAAGCTTGTAAGTGATGTTTCTTAGTGACCCCATGTAGTGTCCCCAGCACTAATTACGTGTCTAATTACAGAGTCGACCTGGGACTGCTGTAATGGACGATGGATCAGTCTACCCAAGGCAGCCAAAGTCTCTCCACGAGTTTGCTCTGAGGAAGCTGTGAGTCACCCCCGGACGAACACTGCTGAGAGTGTTAGCCTGCCTGTGATGTGGCAGTGCCAGGAATCGTCTTATCTGGGGGCTGGCTGATGGAAGAGACTAGCCACTGTGGTGCGGAGAGAGGAGAGTGATCTGCGGAATCACACGAGGCTCCTGCCTAGGGCTCGCAACCCTAGTATCGGTCATGGAGTGGCTTACACAGCGGAGCTGATCGGAACCTGCCAGCTACAGGCTGGATTGTGGTAAAAGGCCTCCACGACGGTGCACCCAGTGGGATTGTGATTTGGCTGGCCTGTGGCCAGGGTAGATTCGCCGAGAGAATCAGAGGATTCATCGTGGGGCACAAAGAAGAGAACCAGGGCTACTCATCGTGAGCACCGTGGAACATCCTGAGTCTTCGGCGGAAGACAAGTTATTGCACATATGTGTAGTTATAGCCCCCATGAGTGACTGTGAGATATTTATTTATTGTGGTGATTAATATATATACATAAACCAGTGCATTTGTATCCCTTCCCCTTTAATTTAGCTTGCGTCATGGAACACACCCCTTAAAAGCCACTACTAACTTGGGGCCGGATACCCAAACTCTAATAACATCAGAGAAGAACCCGGTTACGACCCAATAGGGCCGTAACACACACCACATCCACCACCACACCAGAGCCACCACCACACCAGAGCCACCACAACACCACAGCCACCACTACACCAGAGCCACCACAACACCACAGCCACCACCACACCAGAGCCACCACCACCACACAAGAGCAACACACCAGAGCTACCACCACCACACCAGAGCCGCCACCATCACACCGCAGCCACCACCACACCAGAGCCACTACCACACCAGAGCCACCACCATCACATCAGAGTCACTACCACACCAGTCACTACTACACCACAGCCACCACCACACCAGAGCCACCACCACCACACCAGAGCCACCACCACCACACCAGAGCCACCACCACCACACCAGAGCCACCACCACCACACCAGAGCCACCACCACTATCACATCACAGTAACCACCACACCACAGTAACCACCACACCACAGCCACCATCACCACACCACAGCTACCACCACCACACCACAGCCACCACCACACAAGAGCCACCACCACACCACAGCCCCCACCACACCAGAGCCGCCACCACACCACAGCCACCACCACACCACAGCCACACCCACACCACTGCCACCACCACACCAGAGCAACCACCACCACACCAGAGCCACAACCACCACACCAGAGCAACCACCACCACACCAGAGCCGCCACCATCACACCACAGTAGCCACCACACCACAGCCACCACCACACCACAGCCACCACCACACCACAGCCACGACCACCACACTAGAGCCACCACCACCACACCAGAGCCAGAGCCACCACCACCACAACACAGCCACCACCACCACACCACAGCCACCACCACACCACAGCCACCACGACCACACCACAGCCACCACCACCACATCACAGCCACCGTCACACCAGAGCCACCACCACAACACCAGAGCCACCACCACACTACAGCCAACACCACACCACAGCCACCACCACCACACCACAGCCACCACCACCACACCACAGCCACCACCACCACACCACAGCCACCGCCACACCACAGCCACAGTCACACCAGAGCCACAGTCACACCAGAGCCACCACCATACCACAGCCACAACCACACCAGAGCCATCACCACCACACCGCAGCCACCATCACCACACCACAGCTACCACCCCACCAGAGCCACCACCACACCACAGCCACCACCACCACACCACAGCCATCGCCACACCACAGCCACCACCACCACACCACAGCCACCGCCACACCAGAGCCACCACCACACCACAGTCACCACCAACACACCAGAGCCACCACCAACACACCAGAGCCACCACCACCACACCAGAGCCACCACCACAACAACAGAGCCGCCACCATCACACCAGAGCCACCACCACACCAGAGCCACCACCACACCAGAGCCACCACCACACCAGAGCCACCACCACCAAACTAGAACCACCACAACCACCACACCAGAGCCGCCACCATCACACCACAGCCACCACCACACCAGAGCCACCATCACACCACAGCCACCACCATCACACCAGAGCCACCACCACCACACCAGAGACACCACCACCACACCAGAGCCACCACCACACCGCAGCCACCACCACCACACCACAGCCACCACCACACCACAGCCGCCACCACACCACAGGTACAACCACCACACCAGAGCCTCCACCACAACACCACAGCCACCACCGCGACACCAGAGCCACCACAACCACACCACAGCCACCACCACCACACAAGAGCCATCACCACCACACAAGAGCCACCACCACCACACTAGAGCCACCACCACCACACCACAGCTACCACCACCACACCACAGTCACCACCACAGCCAACACCACACTCAGAGCCACCACCACACCACAGCCACCACCACACCAGAGCCACCACCACCACACCAGAGCCACCACCACCACACCAGAGCCACCACCACACCACAGTAACCTTCACTCCACAGCCACCATCACCACACCACAGCTACCACCACCACACCACAGCCACCACCACACAAGAGCCACCACCACACCACAGCCCCCACCACACCAGAGCCGCCACCTCACCACAGCCACCACCACACCACAGCCACACCCACACCACAGCCACCACCACACCAGAGCAACCACCACCACACCAGAGCCACAACCACCACACCAGAGCTACCACCACCACACCAGAACCGCCACCATCACACCACAGTAGCCACCACACCACAGCCACCACCACACCACAGCCACCACCACACCACAGCCACGACCACCACACTAGAGCCACCACCACCACACCAGAGCCAGAGCCACCACCACCACCACAACACAGCCACCACCACCACACCACAGCCACCACCACACCACAGCCGCCACGACCACACCACAGCCACCACCACCACATCACAGCCACCGTCACACCAGAGCCACCACCACACTACAGCAAACACCACACCACAGCCACCACCACCACACCACAGCCACCACCACCACACCACAGCCACCACCACCACACCACAGCCACCGCCACACCAGAGCCACAGTCACACCAGAGCCACAGTCACACCAGAGCCACCACCATACCACAGCCACAACCACACCAGAGCCATCACCACCACACCGCAGCCACCATCACCACACCACAGCTACCACCCCACCAGAGCCACCACCACACCACAGCCACCACCACCACACCACAGCCATCGCCACACCACAGCCACCACCACCACACCACAGCCACCGCCACACCAGAGCCACCACCACACCACAGTCACCACCAACACACCAGAGCCACCACCAACACACCAGAGCCACCACCACCACACCAGAGCCACCACCACACCAGAGCCACCACCACACCAGAGCCACCACCACACCAGAGCCACCACCACACCAGAGCCACCACCACCAAACTAGAACCACCACAACCACCACACCAGAGCCGCCACCATCACACCACAGCCACCACCACACCAGAGCCACCATCACACCACAGCCACCACCATCACACCAGAGCCACCACCACCACACCAGAGACACCACCACCACACCAGAGCCACCACCACACCGCAGCCACCACCACCACACCACAGCCACCACCACACCACAGCCGCCACCACACCACAGCCACAACCACCACACCAGAGCCTCCACCACCACACCACAGCCACCACCGCGACACCAGAGCCACCACAACCACACCACAGCCACCACCACCACACAAGAGCCATCACCACCACACAAGAGCCACCACCACCACACCACAGCTACCACCACCACACCACAGTCACCACCACAGCCAACACCACACTCAGAGCCACCACCACACCACAGCCATCACCACACCAGAGCCACCACCACACCACAGCCACCATCACCACACCACAGCCAGGTGAGTACAGCTAACACCTCACCAGAGGCACCACCACACCACAGCCACCACCACCACACCACAGCCACCGCCACACCAGAGCCACCACCACACCAGAGCCGCCACCATCACACCACAGCCACCGCCACACCAGAGCCACCGCCACACCAGAGCCACTACCACTCCATAGCCACCACCACACCACAGCCACAACCACACCAGAGCCACCACCACCACACCACAGCCACCACTACACCACAGCCACCATCACCACACCACTGCCACCACCACCACACCACAGCCATCGCCACACCACAGCCACCACCACCACACCACAGCCACCACCACCACACCACAGCCATCGCCACACCACAGCCACCACCACCACACAACAGCCACCGCCACACCACAGGCACCACCACACCACAGCCAGCACCACCACACCAGAACCAGCACCACACCACAGCCACCACCACCACACCACAGCCACCACCACCACACCACAGCCACCACCACATTAGATTCACCACCACACCAGAGCCACCACCACACCAGAGCCACCACCACACCAGGGTCACCACCCCACCAGAGCTACCACCACACCAGAGCCACCACCACCACACATCAGCCACCACCACAGCACAGCCACCACCACACCTGAGCTACCACCACCACACCAGAGCCACCACCACCACACCAGAGCCACCACCACCACACCAGAGCCACCACCACCACACCACAGCACCCACCACCACTCCACAGCCACCACCACCACACCACACCACAGCCACCCCCACACCACAGCCACCACCACCACACCACAGCTACCACCACCTCACCACAGCCACCACCATCACACCAAAGCCACCACCTCCACACCAGAGCCGCCACCACACCGCAGCCACCATCACCACACCAGAGCCACCACCACTACCCCAGAGCCACCACCACCACACCAGAGCCACCACCACCACACCAGAGCCGCCACCATCACACCACAGCCACCATCACACCAGAGCTACCACCACCACACCAGAGCCACAGCCACACCAGAGCCACCACCACACCAGAGCCACCACCACACCAGAGCCACCACCACACCAGAGCCACCACCACCACACCAGAGCCGCCACCATCACACCAGAGCCACCACCACACCAGAGCCACAGCCACACCAGAGCCACCACCACACCAGTGCCACCACCACACCACAGCCACCACCACACCACAGCCACCACCACCACACCAGAGCCACCACCACCACACCAGAGCCACCACCACACCAGAGCCACCACCACCACACCAGAGCCGCCACCATCACACCAGAGCCGCCATCACACCAAAGCCACCACCACACCAGAGCCACCAACACCACACCAGAGCCGCCACCATCACACCACAGCCACTAACACACCAGAGCCACCATCACACCAGAGCCACCACCATCACACCAGAGCCGCCACCATCACACCAGAGCCACCACCACACCAGAGCCACCACCACACCAAAGCCACAACCACACCACAGCTACAGCCACACCAGAGCCACCACCACCACACCAAATCCACCACCAAAAAAGAGCCACCACCACCACACCAGAGCCACCACCACCACACCAGAGCCGCCACCATCACACCAGAGCCACCACCATCACACCAGAGCCACCACCACACCAGAGCCACCATCACACCAGAGCCGACACCATCACACCAGAGCCACCACCATCACACCAGAGCCGCCACCATCACACCAGGGCCACCACCACACCAGAGCCACCACCACACCAAAGCCACAGCCACACCAGAGCCACCACGACCACACCAGATCCACCACCACCACACCAGAGCCACCACCAACACACCAGAACCAGCACCACACCACAGCCACCACCACCACACCACAGCCACCATCACATTAGAGTCACCACCACACCAGAGTCACCACCACACCAGAGCCACCACCACACAAGAGTCACCACCCCACCAGAGCTACCACCACACCAGAGCCACCACCACCACACCAGAGCCACCACCACAGCACAGCCACCACCACACAAGAGCCACCATCACCACACCAGAGCCACCACCACCACACCAGAGCCACCACCACCACACCAGAGCCACCACCACCACACCACAGCACCCACAACAACTCCACAGCCACCACCACCACACCACACCACAGCCACCCAAACACCACAGCCACCACCACCACACCACAGCTACCACCACCACACCACAGCCACCACCACACCAGAGCCACCACCACATCAAAGCCACCACCAGACCACAGCCACCACCACACTAGAGCCACCACCACACCACAGCCACCATCACACCATATCCACCACCACAACACATCCACCACCACACATTTTTGGCCGCTAGCGGCGAAAACAGCCCCTTTTTTGGCCGCTAGCGGCGAAAATCGGTCGATTTTTGGAAGGTAGCGGTGAAATTCGCGCCATTTTTGCCCGCCAGCTGCAAAAATCGCATGGTTTCTGGCCGCTAGCGTCGAAAATAGCGCGGTTTTCGGCCGTTAGCGGCAAAACTCGCCCGATTTTTGGCCGCTAGCGGCGAAAATTGCATGGTTTTTGGCCGCTAGCGGCGAAAATCGCGCGATTTTTGGCCGGTAGCGGCGAAAATCGCGATTTTTGCCCGCCAGCTGCGAAAATCGCATAGTTTCAGGCCGCTAGCGGCGAAAATCGCGCGATTTTTGGCCGCTAGCGGCGAAATTTGCACGATTTTTGGCCGCTAGCGGCGAAAATCGCCCCATTTTTGGCCGCTAGCGGCGAAAATAGCCCCTTTTTTGGCCGCTAGCGGCGAAAATCGGTGGTATTTTGGCATGTAGCGGCGAAATTCACGCGATTTTTGCCCGCCAGCTGCAAAAATTGCATGGTTTCTGGCCGCTAGCGTCGAAAATAGCGCGGTTTTAGGCCGTTAGCGGCAAAAATCGCCCGATTTTTGGCCGCTAGCGGCGAAAATTGCGCTATTTTTGGCCGGTAGCGGCGAAAATCGCGATTTTTGCCCGCCAGCTGCGAAAATCGCCTGGTTTTTGGCCGCTAACGGCGAAAATCGCGCGATTTTTGGCCGGTAGCGGCAAAAATCGCGCTATTTTTGCCCGCCAGCTGCAAAAATCGCATAGTTTCTGGCCGCTAGCGGCAAAAATCGCCCGATTTTTGGCCGCTAGCGGCGAAAATCGCACGGTTTTTGGCCGCTAGCGGCGAAAAAAGCGCGATTTTTGGCCGGTAGCGGCGAAAATCGCGATTTTTACCCGCCAGCTGCGAAAATCGCATGGTTTTTGGCCGCTAGCGGCGAAAATCGCGCTATTTTTGCCCGCCAGCTGCGAAAATCGCATGGTTTTTGGCAGCTAGCGGCGAAAATAGCTTGGTTTTCGGCAGCTAGCGGCGAAAATCGCGCTATTTTTGGCCGGTAGCAGCGAAAATCGCGATTTTTGCCCGCCAGCCGCAAAAATCGCCCGATTTTTGGCCGCTAGCGGCGAAAATCGCACGGTTTTTGATCGCTAACGGCGAAAATCGCGCTATTTTTGGCCGGTAGCGGAGAAAATCGGGATTTTTGCCCGCCAGCTGCGAAAATCGCATGTTTTTTGGCCGCTAGCGGCGAAAATCGCGCGGTTTTTGGACGGTAGCGGCGAAAATCGCGCTATTTTTGCCCGCCAGCTGCAAAAAATCGCATAGTTTCTGGCCGCTAGCGTCGAAAATCGCGCGATTTTTGGCCGCTATCGGCGAAATTCGCACGATTTTTGGCCGCTAGCGGCGAAATTTGCACGATTTTTGGCCGCTTGCTGCGAAAATCGCGATTTTTACCCGCCAACTGCGAAAATCGCATGGATTTTGGCCGCTAGCAGTGAAAATCGCGCGATTTTTGGCCGCTATCGGCGAAATTCGCACGATTTTTGGCCGCTAGCGGCGAAATTTGCACGATTTTTGGCCGCTAGCGGCGAAAATCGCCCCATTTTTGGCCGCTAGCGGCGAAAATAGCCCCTTTTTTGGACGCTAGCGGCGAAAATCGGTCGATTTTTGGCATGTAGCGGCGAAATTCGCGCGATTTTTGCCTGCCAGCCGCAAAAATTGCATTGTTTCTGGCCGCTAGCGTCGAAAATAGCGCGGTTTTCGGCCGTTAGTGGCAAAACTCGGCCGATTTTTGGCCCCTAGCGGCGAAAATCGCACGGTTTTTGGCCGCTAGCGGCGAAAATCGCACGGTTTTTGGCCGCTAGCGGCGAAAATCGCGCTATTTTTGGCCGGTAGCGGCGAAAATCGCGATTTTTGCCCGCCAGCTGCGAAAATCGCATGTTTTTTTGCCGCTAGCGGCGAAAATCGCGCGGTTTTTGGACGGTAGCAGCTGAAATCGCGCTATTTTTGCCCGCCAGCTGCAAAAATCGCATAGTTTCTGGCCGCTAGCGGCGAAAATCGCGCGATTTTTGACCGCTATCGGCGAAATTCGCACGATTTTCGGCCTCTAGCGGCGAAATTTGCACGATTTTTGGCCGCTAGCGGCGAAAATCGCCCCATTTTTGGCCGCTAGCGGCGAAAATAGCCCCTTTTTTGGCGGCTAGCGGCGAAAATCGGTCGATTTTTAGCAGGTAGCGGCGAAATTCGCGCGATTTTTGCCCGCCAGCTGCAAAAATCGCAATGGTTTCTGGCCGCTAGCGTCGAAAATAGCGCGGATTTCGGCCGTTATCCGTAAAAATCGCCCGATTTTTGGCCGCTAGCGGCGAAAATCGCACGGTTTTTGGCCGCTAGCGGCGAAAATCGCGCGATTTTTGGCCGGTAGCGGCGAAAATCGCGATTTTTGCCCGCCAGCTGCGAAAATCGCATGGTTTTTGGCCGCTAGCGGCGAAAATCGCGCTATTTTTGGCCGCCAGCTGCGAAAATCGTATGGTTTTTGGCCGCTAGCGGCGAAAATAGCTTGGTTTTCGGCCGCTAGTGGCGAAAATCGCGCTATTTTTGGCCGGTAGCAGCGAAAATCGCGATTTTTGCCCGCCAGCCGCAAAAATCGCCCGATTTTTGGCCTCTATGGGCGAAAATCGCACGGTTTTTGGCCGCTAGCGGCGAAAATCGCGCTATTTTTGGCCGGTAGTGGCGAAAATCGCGATGTTTGCCCGTCAGCTGCGAAAATCGCATGTTTTTTGGCCGTTAGCGGCGAAAATCGCGCGGTTTTTGGACGGTAGCGGCGAAAATCGCGCTATTTTTGCCCGCCAGCTGCAAAAATCGCATAGTTTCTGGCCGCTAGCGGCGAAAATCGCGCGATTTTTGGCCGCTATCGGCGAAATTCGCACGATTTTTGGCCGCTAGCGGCGAAATTTGCACGATTTTTGGCCGCTAGCGGCGAAAATCGCCCCATTTTTGGCCGCTAGCGGCGAAAATAGGCCCTTTTTTGGCCGCTAGCGGCGAAAATCGGTCGATTTTGGGCATGTAGCGGCGAAATTCGCGCGATTTTTGCCTGCCAGCTGCAAAAATTGCATGGTTTCTGGCCGCTAGCGTCGAAAATAGCGTGGATTTCGGCCGTCAGCCGCAAAAATCGCCCGATTTTTTACCGCTAGCGGCGAAAATCGCACGATTTTGGCCGCTAGCGGCGAAAATCGCGCTATTTTTGGCCGGTAGCGGCGAAAATCGCGATTTTTGCCCGCCAGCTGCGAAAATCGCATGGATTTTGGCCGCTAGCGGTGAAAATCGCGCGGTTTTTGGCCGGTAGCGGCGAAAATCGCGCTATTTTTGCCCGCCAGCTGCAAAAATCGTATAGTTTCTGGCCGCTAGCGGCGAAAATCGCACGATTTTCGGCCGTTAGCCGCAAAAATCGCCCGATTTTTGGCTGCTAGCGGCGAAAATCGCACGGTTTTTGGTCGCTAGCGGCGAAAATCGCGCGATTTTTGGCCGGTAGCGGCGAAAATCGCGATTTTTGCCCGCCAGCTGCGAAAATCGCATGGATTTTGGCCGCTAGCGGTGAAAATCACGCGGTTTTTGGCCGGTAGCGGCGAAAATCGCGCTATTTTCCCCCGCCAGCTGCAAAAATCGCATAGTTTCTGGCCGCTAGCGGCAGTAATCGCGCGATTTTTGGCCGCTAGCGGCGAAATTCGCACGATTTTTGGCTGCTAGCGGCGAAAATCGCCCCATTTTTGGCCGCTAGCGGCGAAAATCGGTCGATTTTTGGCAGGTAGCGGCGAAAATCGGTCGATTTTTGGCATGTAGCGGCGAAATTCGCTCAATTTTTGCCTGCCAGCTGCAAAAATTGCATGGTTTCTGGCCGCTAGCGTCGAAAAAATCGCGGTTTTCGGCCGTTAGCGGCAAAACTCGCCCGATTTTTGGCCGCTAGCGGCGAAAATCGCACGGTTTTTGGCCGCTGGCGGCGAAAATCGCGCGATTTTTGGCCGGTCGCGGCGAAAATCGCGATTTTTGCCCGCCTGCTGCGAAAATCGCATGTTTTTTGGCCGCTAGCGGCGAAAATCGCCCCATTTTTGGCCGCTAGCGGCGAAAATAGCCTCTTTTTTGGCCGCTAGCGGCGAAAATCGGTCGATTTTTGGCATGTAGCGGCGAAATTCGCGCGATTTTTGCCTGCCAGCTGCAAAAATTGCATGGTTTCTAGCCGGTAGCGTCGAAAATATCGAGGTTTTCGGCCGTTAGCGGCAAAACTCGACCGATTTTTGCCCCCTAGCGGCGAAAATCGCGATTTTTGCCCGCCAGCTGCGATTATCGCATGTTTTTTTGCCGCTAGCGGCGAAAATCGCGCGGTTTTTGGACGGTAGGGGCGAAAATCGCGCTATTTTTGCCCGCCAGCTGCAAAAATCGCATAGTTTCTGGCCGCTAGCGGCGAAAATCGCGCGATTTTTGGCCGCTATCGGCGAAATTCGCACGATTTTTGGCCGCTAGCGCTGAAATTTGCACGATTTTTGGCCGCTAGCGGCGAAAATCGCCCCATTTTTTGCCGCTAGCGGCGAAAATAGCCCCTTTTTTTGGCCGCTAGCGGCGAAAATCGGTCGATTTTTGGCAGGTAGCCGCGAAATTCGCGCGATTTTTGCCCGCCAGCTGCAAAAATCGCAATGGTTTCTGGCCGCTAGCGTCGAAAATAGCGCGCATTTCGGCTGTCAGCCGCAAAAATCGCCCGATTTTTTACCGCTAGCGGCAAAAATCGCACGATTTTGACCGCTAGCGGCGAAAATCGCGCTATTTTTGGCCAGTAGCGGCGAAAATCGCGATTTTTGCCCGCCAGCTGCGAAAATCGCATGGATTTTGGCCGTTAGCGGTGAAAATCGCGCGGTTTTTGGCCGGTAGCGGCGAAAATCACGCTATTTTTGCCCGCCAGCTGCAAAAATCGCATAGTTTCTGGCCACTAGCGGCGAAAATCGCACGGTTTTTGGTCGCTAGCGGCGAAAATCGCGCGATTTTTGGCCGGTAGCGGCGAAAATTGCGATTTTTGCCCGCCAGCTGCGAAAATCGCATGTTTTTTGGCCGCTAGCGGCGAAAATCACACGGTTTTTGGACGGTAGCGGCGAAAATCGCGCTATTTTTGCCCGCCAACTGCAAAAATCGCGTAGTTTCTGGCCGCTAGCGGCGAAAATCGCGCGATTTTTGGCCGCTATCGGCGAAATTCGCACGATTTTTTGCCGCTACCGCCGAAATTTGCACGATTTTTGGCTGCTAGCGGCGAAAATCGCCCCATTTTTGGCCGCTAGCGGCGAAAATAGCCCCTTTTTTGGCCGCTAGCGGCGAAAATCGGTCGATTTTTGGCAGGTAGCGGCGAAATTCGCGCGATTTTTGCCCGCCAGCTGCAAAAATCGCATAGTTTCTGGCCGCTAGCGTCGAAAATAGCGCGGATTTCGGCCGTTAGCCGCAAAAATCGCACGATTTTTGGCCGCTAGCGGCGAAAATCGCACGATTTTGGCCGCTAGCGGCGAAAATCGCGCTATTTTTGGCCGGTAGCGGCGAAAATCGCGATTTTTGGCCGCCAGCTGCGAAAATCGCATGGATTTTGGCAGCTAGCGCTGAAAATCGAGCGGTTTTTGGCCGGTAGCGGCGAAAATCGCGCTATTTTTCCCCGCCAGCTGGAAAAATCGCAAAGATTCTGGCCGCTAGCGGCAGTAATCGCGCGATTTTTGGCCGCTAGCGGCGAAATTCGCACGATTTTTGGCCGCTAGCGGCGAAATTTGCAAGATTTTTGGCCGCTAGCGGCGAAAATCGCCCCATTTTTGGCCGCTAGCGGCGAAAATAGCCCCTTTTTTGGCCGCTAGCGGCGAAAATCGGTCGATTTTTGGCAGGTAGCGGCGAAATTCGCGCTATTTTTGCCCGCCAGCTGCAAAAATCGCATGGTTTCTGGCTTCTAGCGTCGAATATAGCGCGGTTTTCGGCCGTTAGCCGCAAAAATCGCCCGATTTTTGGCCGCTAGCCGCGAAAATCGCACGGTTTTTGGCCGCTAGCGGCGAAAATCGCGCGATTTTTGGCCGCTAGCGGCGAAATTCGCACTATTTTTGCCTGCCAGCTGCAAAAATCGCATAGTTTCTCTCCGCTAGCGTCGAAAATAGCGCGGTTTTAGGCCGTTAGCGGCAAAAATCGCCCGATTTTTGACCGCTAGCGGCGAAAATCGCACGGTTTTTGGGCGCTAGCGGCGAAAATCGCGCTATTTTTGACCGGTAGCGGCGAAATTCGCGCGATTTTTGCCCGCCAAAAAAATAGCGTCGAAAATAGCGCTGTTTTCGGCCGTTAGCGGCAAAAATCGCCCGATTTTTGCCCGCCAGCTGCGAAAATCGCATGGTTTTTGGCCGCTAGCGGCGGAAATCGCGCGGTTTTTGGCCAGTAGGGGCGGAAATCGCGCTATTTTTGCCTGCCAGCTGCAAAAATCGTATAGTTTCTGGCCGCTAGCGGCGAAAATCGCCCGATTTTTGGCCGCTAGCGGCGAAAATCGCACGGTTTTTGGCCGCTAGCGGCGAAAATCGCGCGATTTTTGGCCGGTCGCGGCGAAAATCGCGATTTTTGCCCGCCTGCTGCGAAAATCGCATGTTTTTTGGCCGCTAGCGGCGAAAATCGCCCAATTTTTGGCCGCTAGCGGCGAAAATAGCCCCTTTTTTGGCCGCTAGCGGCGAAAATCGGTCGATTTTTGGCATGTAGCGGCGAAATTCGCGCGATTTTTGCCTGCCAGCTGCAAAAATTGCATGGTTTCTGGCCGGTAGCGTCGAAAATATCGAGGTTTTCGGCCGTTAGCGGCAAAACTCGCCCGATTTTTGCCCCCTAGCGGCGAATATCGCACGGTTTTTGGCCGCTAGCGGCGAAAACCGCACGGTTTTTAGCCGGTAGCGGCGAAAATCGCGATTTTTGCCCGCCAGCTGCGATTATCGCATGTTTTTTTGGCGCTAGCGGCGAAAATCGCGCGGTTTTTGGACGGAGGGGCGAAAATCGCGCTATTTTTGCCCGCCAGCTGCAAAAATCGCATAGTTTCTGGCCGCTAGCGGCGAAATTCGCACGATTTTTGACCGCTAGCGGCGAAATTTGCACGATTTTTGGCCGCTAGCGGCGAAAATTGCCCCATTTTTGGCCGCTAGCGGCGGAAATAGCCCCTTTTTTGGCCGCTAGCGGCGAAAATCGGTCGATTTTTGGCAGGTAGCGGCGAAATTCGCGCGATTTTTGCCCGCCAGCTGCAAAAATCGCAATGGTTTCTGGCCGCTAGCGTCGAAAATAGCGTGGATTTCGGCCGTCAGCCGCAAAAATCGCCCGATTTTTTACCGCTAGCGGCGAAAATCGCACGATTTTGGCCGCTAGCGGCGAAAATCGCGCTATTTTTGGCCGGTAGCGGCGAAAATCGCGATTTTTGCCCGCCAGCTGCGAAAATCGCATGGATTTTGGCCGCTAGCGGTGAAAATCGCGCGGTTTTTGGCCGGTAGCGGCGAAAATCGTGCTATTTTTGCCCGCCAGCTGCAAAAATCGTATAGTTTCTGGCCGCTAGCGGCGAAAATCGCACGATTTTCGGCCGTTAGCCGCAAAAATCGCCTGATTTTTGGCTGCTAGCGGCGAAAATCGCACGGTTTTTGGTCGCTAGCGGCGAAAATCGCGCGATTTTTGGCCGGTAGCGGCGAAAATCGCGATTTTTGCCCGCCAGCTGCGAAAATCGCATGGATTTTGGCCGCTAGCGGTGAAAATCACGCGGTTTTTGGCCGGTAGCGGCGAAAATCGCGCTATTTTTCCCCGCCAGCTGCAAAAATCGCATAGTTTCTGGCCGCTAGCGGCAGTAATCGCGCGATTTTTGGCCGCTAGCGGCGAAATTCGCACGATTTTTGGCTGCTAGCGGCGAAAATCGCCCCATTTTTGGCCGCTAGCGGCGAAAATCGGTCGATTTTTGGCAGGTAGCGGCGAAAATCGGTCGATTTTTGGCATGTAGCGGCGAAATTCGCACAATTTTTGCCTGCCAGCTGCAAAAATTGCATGGTTTCTGGCCGCTAGCGTCGAAAAAACCGCGGTTTTCGGCCGTTAGCGGCAAAACTCGCCCGATTTTTGGCCGCTAGCGGCGAAAATCGCACGGTTTTTGGCCGCTGGCGGCGAAAATCGCGCGATTTTTGGCCGGTCGCGGCGAAAATCGCGATTTTTGCCCGCCTGCTGCGAAAATCGCATGTTTTTTGGCCGCTAGCGGCGAAAATCGCCCCATTTTTGGCCGCTAGCGGCGAAAATAGCCTCTTTTTTGGCCGCTAGCGGCGAAAATCGGTCGATTTTTGGCATGTAGCGGCGAAATTCGCGCGATTTTTGCCTGCCAGCTGCGATTATCGCATGTTTTTTTGCCGCTAGCGGCGAAAATCGCGCGGTTTTTGGACGGTAGGGGCGAAAATCGCGCTATTTTTGCCCGCCAGCTGCAAAAATCGCATAGTTTCTGGCCGCTAGCGGCGAAAATCGCGCGATTTTTGGCCGCTATCGGCGAAATTCGCACGATTTTTGGCCGCTAGCGCTGAAATTTGCACGATTTTTGGCCGCTAGCGGCGAAAATCGCCCCATTTTTTGCCGCTAGCGGCGAAAATAGCCCCTTTTTTTGGCCGCTAGCGGCGAAAATCGGTCGATTTTTGGCAGGTAGCCGCGAAATTCGCGCGATTTTTGCCCGCCAGCTGCAAAAATCGCAATGGTTTCTGGCCGCTAGCGTCGAAAATAGCGCGGATTTCGGCTGTCAGCCGCAAAAATCGCCCGATTTTTTACCGCTAGCGGCGAAAATCGCACGATTTTGACCGCTAGCGGCGAAAATCGCGCTATTTTTGGCCAGTAGCGGCGAAAATCGCGATTTTTGCCCGCCAGCTGCGAAAATCGCATGGATTTTGGCCGTTAGCGGTGAAAATCGCGCGGTTTTTGGCCGGTAGCGGCGAAAATCACGCTATTTTTGCCCGCCAGCTGCAAAAATCGCATAGTTTCTGGCCACTAGCGGCGAAAATCGCACGGTTTTTGGTCGCTAGCGGCGAAAATCGCGTGATTTTTGGCCGGTAGCGGCGAAAATTGCGATTTTTGCCCGCCAGCTGCGAAAATCGCATGTTTTTTGGCCGCTAGCGGCGAAAATCACACGGTTTTTGGACGGTAGCGGCGAAAATCGCGCAATTTTTGCCCGCCAACTGCAAAAATCGCGTAGTTTCTGGCCGCTAGCGGCGAAAATCGCGCGATTTTTGGCCGCTATCGGCGAAATTCGCACGATTTTTTGCCGCTACCGCCGAAATTTGCACGATTTTTGGCTGCTAGCGGCGAAAATCGCCCCATTTTTGGCCGCTAGCGGCGAAAATAGCCCCTTTTTTGGCCGCTAGCGGCGAAAATCGGTCGATTTTTGGCAGGTAGCGGCGAAATTCGCGCGATTTTTGCCCGCCAGCTGCAAAAATCGCATAGTTTCTGGCCGCTAGCGTCGAAAATAGCGCGGATTTCGGCCGTTAGCCGCAAAAATCGCACGATTTTTGGCCGCTAGCGGCGAAAATCGCACGATTTTGGCCGCTAGCGGCGAAAATCGCGCTATTTTTGGCCGGTAGCGCCGAAAATCGCGATTTTTGGCCGCCAGCTGCGAAAATCGCATGGATTTTGGCCGCTAGCGCTGAAAATCGCGCGGTTTTTGGCCGGTAGCGGCGAAAATCGCGCTATTTTTCCCCGCCAGCTGGAAAAATCGCAAAGATTCTGGCCGCTAGCGGCAGTAATCGCGCGATTTTTGGCCGCTAGCGGCGAAATTCGCACGATTTTTGGCCGCTAGCGGCGAAATTTGCACGATTTTTGGCCGCTAGCGGCGAAAATCGCCCCATTTTTGGCCGCTAGCGGCGAAAATCGGTCGATTTTTGGCAGGTAGCGGCGAAATTCGCGCTATTTTTGCCCGCCAGCTGCAAAAATCGCATGGTTTCTGGCTTCTAGCGTCGAATATAGCGCGGTTTTCGGCCGTTAGCCGCAAAAATCGCCCGATTTTTGGCCGCTAGCCGCGAAAATCGCACGGTTTTTGGCCGCTAGCGGCGAAAATCGCGCGATTTTTGGCCGCTAGCGGCGAAATTCGCACTATTTTTGCCCGCCAGCTGCAAAAATCGCATAGTTTCTGGCCGCTAGCGTCGAAAATAGCGCGGTTTTAGGCCGTTAGCGGCAAAAATCGCCCGATTTTTGACCGTTAGCGGCGAAAATCGCACGGTTTTTGGGCGCTAGCGGCGAAAATCGCGCTATTTTTGACCGGTAGCGGCGAAATTCGCGCGATTTTTGCCCGCCAAAAAAATAGCGTCGAAAATAGCGCTGTTTTCGGCCGTTAGCGGCAAAAATCGCCCGATTTTTGCCCGCCAGCTGCGAAAATCGCATGGTTTTTGGCCGCTAGCGGCGGAAATCGCGCGGTTTTTGGCCAGTAGGGGCGGAAATCGCGCTATTTTTGCCTGCCAGCTGCAAAAATCGTATAGTTTCTGGCCGCTAGCGGCGAAAATCGCCCGATTTTTGGCCGCTAGCGGCGAAAATCGGTCGATTTTTGGCAGGTAGCGGCGAAATTTGCGCCATTTTTGCCCGCCAACTGCAAAAATCGCATGGTTTCTGGCCGCTAGCGTCGAAAATAGCGCGGTTCTTGGCCGTTAGCCGCAAAAATCGCCCGATTTTTGGCCGCTAGCCGCGAAAATCGCACGGTTTTTGGCCGGTATCGGCGAAAATCGCGATTTTTGCCCGCCAGCTGCGAAAATAGCATGGATTTTGGCCGCTAGCTGTGAAAATCGCACGGTTTTTGGCCGGTAGCGGCGAAAATCGCACTATTTTTGCCCGCCAGCTGCAAAAATCGCATAGTTTCTGACCGCTAGCGGCGTAAATCGTGCGATTTTTGGCCGCTAGCATCGAAATTTGCACGATTTTTGGCCGCTAGCGGCGAAAATCGCCCCATTTTTGGCCGCTAGCGGCGAAAATCGGTCGTTTTTTGGCATGTAGCGGCGAAATTCGCGCGATTTTTGCCCGCCAGCTGCAAAAATTGCATGGTTTCTGGCCGCTAGCGTCGAAAATAGCGCGGTTTTAGGCCGTTAGCGGCAAAAATCGCCCGATTTTTGACCGCTAGCGGCGAAAATCGCACGGTTTTTGGCTGCTAGCGGCGAAAATCGCACTATCTTTGGCCGGTACCGGCGAAAGTCGCGATTTTTGCCCGCCAGCTGCGAAAATCGCATGGTTTTTGGCCGCTAGCGGCGAAAATCGCGAGGTTTTTGGACGGTAGCGGCGAAATTCGCGCTATTTTTGCCCGCCAGCTGCAAAAATCGCATAGTTTCTGGCGGCTAGCGGCGAAAATCGCGCGATTTTCGGCCGTTAGCCGCAAAAAATCGCCCGATTTTTGACCGCTAGCGGCGAAATTCGCACGATTTTTGGCCGCTAGCGGCGAAAATCGCGCGATTTTTGGCCGCCAGGTGCGAAAATCGCATGGATTTTGGCCGCTAGCGGTGAAAATCGCGCGGTTTTTGGCCGGTAGCGGCGAAAATCCCGCTATTTTTGCCCGCCAGCTGCAAAATTCGCACAGATTCTGGCCGCTAGCGGCGAAAATCGCACGATTTTTGGCCGCTAGCGGCGAAATTTGCACGATTTTTGGCCGCTAGAAGCGAAAATCGCCCCATTTTTGTCCGCTAGCGGCGAAAATCGGTCGATTTTTGGCAGGTAGCGGCGAAATTCGCGCGATTTTTGCCCGCCAGCTGCAAAAATCGCAATGGTTTCTGGCCGCTAGCGAAAGTAGCCCAATTTTGGGCTACAAAGTAGCGAAAGTAGCCCAATTTTGGGCTACAAAGTAGCGAAAGTAGCCCAAAGTTGGGCTACAAAGTAGCCCAATTTTGGGCTACAAAGTAGCAAAAGTAGCCCAATTTTGGGCTACAAAGTAGCGAAAGTAGCCCAATTTTGGGCTACAAAGTAGCGAAAGTAGCCCAATTTTGGGCTACAAAGTAGCGAAAGTAGCCCAATTTTGGGCTACAAAGTAGCGAAAGTAGCCCAATTTTGGGCTACAAAGTAGCGAACGTAGCCCAAAATTGGGCTAGCGGCGAAAATCGCGCTATTTTTGCCCGCCAGCTGCGAAAATCGCATGGATTTTGGCCGCTAGCGGTGAAAATCGCATGGTTTTTGGCCGCTAGCGGCGAAAATCGCGCTATTTTTGTCCGCCAGCTGCAAAAATCGCATAGTTTCTGGCCGCTAGCGGCGAAAATCGCGCGATTTTCGGCCGTTAGCCGCAAAAATCGCCCGATTTTTGGCCGCTAGCGGCGAAAATCGCACGGTTTTTGGTCGCTAGCAGCGAAAATCGCGCGATTTTTGGCCGGTAGCGGTGAAATTCGCGATTTTTGCCCGCCAGCTGCGAAAATCGCATGGATTTTGGCCGCTAGCGGTGAAAATCGCGCGGTTTTTGGCCGGTAGCGGCGAAAATCGCGCTCTTTTTCCCCGCCAGCTGCAAAACTCGCATAGTTTCTGGCCGCTAGCGGCAGTAATCACGCGATTTTTGGCCGCTAGCGGCGAAATTCGCACGATTTTTGGCCGCTAGCGGCGAATTTTGCACGACTTTTGGCCGCTAGCGGCGAAAATCGCCCCATTTTTGGCCGCTAGCGGCGAAAATAGCTCCTTTTTTGGCCGCTAGCGGCGATAAATCGGTCGATTTTTGGGAGGTAGCGGCGAAAATCGCGCCATTTTTGCCCGCCAGCTGCAAAAATCGCATGGTTTCTGGCTGCTAGCGTCGAAAATAGCGCGGTTTTTGGCCGCTAGCGGCGAAAATCGCCTGATTTTTTGCGTCTAGCCGCGAAAATCGCACGGTTTTTGGCCGCTAGCGGCGAAAATCGCGCGATTTTTGGCCGGTAGCGGCGAAAATCGCGATTTTTGCCCACCACCTGCGAAAATCGCATGGATTTTAGCCGCTAGTGGTGAAAATCGCGTGGTTTTTGCCCGGTAGCGGCGAAAATCGCGCTATTTTTGCCCGCCAGCTGCAAAAATCGCATAATTTCTGGCCGCTAGCGGCGAAAATCGCGCGATTTTTGGCCACTAGCGGCGAAATTCGCACGATTTTTGGCCACTAGCGGCGAAATTTGCACGATTTTTGGCCACTAGCGGCGAAAATCGGCCCATTTTTGGCCGCTAGCGGCGAAAATAGCCCTTTTTTTGGCCGCTAGCGGCGAAAATCGGTCGATTTTTGGCAGGTAGCGGCGAAATTCGCGCGATTTTTGCCCGCCAGCTGCAAAAATCGCATGGTTTCTGACCGCTAGCGTCGAAAATAGCGCGGTTTTCGGCCGTTAGCCGCAAAAATCGCGCGATTTTTGGCCGCCACCTGCGAAAATCGCATAGTTTTTGGCCGGTAGCGGCGCGAAAATCACGCTATTTTTGGCCGCCAGCTGCAAAAATCGCATAGTTTCTGGCCGCTAGCGGCGAAAATCGCGCGATTTTTGGCCGCTAGCGGCGAAATTCGCACGATTTTTGGCTGCTAGCGGCGAAATTTGCACGATTTTTGGCCGATAGCGGCATAAATCGCCCCATTTTCGGCCGCTAGCGGCGAAAATAGCCCCTTTTTTGGCCGCTAGCGGCAAAAATCGGTCGTTTTTTGGCATGTAGCGGCAAAATTCGCGCGATTTTTGCCCGCCAGCTGCAAAAATTGCATGGTTTCTGGCCGCTAGCGTCGAAAATAGCGCTGTTTTTGGCCGTTAGCGGCAAAAATCGACCGAGTTTTGCCCGCCAGCTGCGAAAATCGTATGGTTTTTGGACGCTAGCGGCGAAAATCGCGCGGTTTTTGGCCAGTAACGGCGAAAATCGCGCTATTTTTGCCTGCCAGCTGCAAAAATCGAATAGTTTCTGGCCGCTAGCGGCGAAAATCGCGCGATTTTTGGCCGCTAGCGGCGAAAATCGCGCTGTTTTTAGCCGGTAGCGGCGAAAATCGCGATTTTTGCCCGCCAGCTGCGAAAATCGCATGGATTTTGGCCGCTAGCGGTGAAAATCACGCGGTTTTTGGCCGGTAGCGGCGAAAATCGCGCTATTTTTTCCCGCCAGCTGTAAAAATCGCATAGTTTCTGGCCGCTAGCGGCAGTAATCGCGGGATTTTTGGCCGCTAGCGGCGAAATTCGCACGATTTTTGGCCGGTAGCGGCGAAATTTGCACGATTTTTGGCCGCTTGCGGCGAAAATCGCCCCATTTTTGGCCGCTAGCGGCGAAAATCGGTCGATTTTTGGCAGGTAGCGGCGAAAATCGGTCGATTTTTGGCATGTAGCGGCGAAATTCGCGCGATTTTTGCCTGCCAGCTGCAAAAATTGCTTGGTTTCTGGCCGCTAGCGTCGAAAAAACCGCGGTTTTCGGCCGTTAGCGGCAAAACTCGCTCGATTTTTGGCCGCTAGCGGCGAAAATCGCACGGTTTTTGGCCGCTAGCGGCGAAAATCGCGCGATTTTTGGCCGGTCGCGGCGAAAATCGCAATTTTTGCCCGCCTGCTGCGAAAATCGCATGTTTTTTGGCCGCTAGCGGCGAAAATCGCCCCATTTTTGGCCGCTAGCGGCGAAAATAGCCTCTTTTTTGGCCGCTAGCGGCAAAAATCGGTCGATTTTTGGCATGTAGCGGCGAAATTCGCGCGATTTTTGCCTGCCAGCTGCAAAAATTGCATGGTTTCTGGCCGGTAGCGTCGAAAATATCGAGGTTTTCGGCCGTTAGCGGCAAAACTCGCCCGATTTTTGCCCCCTAGCGGCGAAAATCGCGATTTTTGCCCGCCAGCTGCGATTATCGCATGTTTTTTTTGCCGCTAGCGGCGAAAATCGCGCGGTTTTTGGACGGTAGGGGCGAAAATCGCGCTATTTTTGCCCGCCAGCTGCAAAAATCGCATAGTTTCTGGCCGCTAGCGGCGAAAATCGCGCGATTTTTGGCCGCTATCGGCGAAATTCGCACGATTTTTGGCCGCTAGCGCTGAAATTTGCACGATTTTTGGCCGCTAGCGGCGAAAATCGCCCCATATTTGGCTGCTAGCGGCGAAAATAGCCCCTTTTTTGGCCGCTAGCGGCGAAAATCGGTCGATTTTTGGCAGGTAGCCGCGAAATTCGCGCGATTTTTGCCCGCCAGCTGCAAAAATCGCAATGGTTTCTGGCCGCTAGCGTCGAAAATAGCGCGGATTTCGGCCGTCAGCCGCAGAAATCGCCCGATTTTTTACCGCTAGCGGCGAAAATCGCACGATTTTGACCGCTAGCGGCGAAAATCGCGCTATTTTTGGCCGGTAGCGGCGAAAATCGCGATTTTTGCCCGCCAGCTGCGAAAATCGCATGGATTTTGGCCGTTAGCGGTGAAAATCGCGCGGTTTTTGGCCGGTAGCGGCGAAAATCACGCTATTTTTGCCCGCTAGCTGCAAAAATCGCATAGTTTTTGGTCGCTAGCGGCGAAAATCGCACGGTTTTTGGTCGCTAGCGGCGAAAATCGCGCGATTTTTGGCCGGTAGCGGCGAAAATTGCGATTTTTGCCCGCCAGCTGCGAAAATCTCATGTTTTTTGGCCGCTAGCGGCGAAAATCACACGGTTTTTGGACGGTAGCGGCGAAAATCGCGCTATTTTTGCCCGCCAACTGCAAAAATCGCGTAGTTTCTGGCCGCTAGCGGCGAAAATCGCGCGATTTTTGGCCGCTATCGGCGAAATTCGCACGATTTTTTGCCGCTAGCGCCGAAATTTGCACGATTTTTGGCTGCTAGCGGCGAAAATCGCCCCATTTTTGGCCGGTAGCGGCGAAAATCGGTCGATTTTTGGCAGGTAGCGGCGAAATTCGCGCGATTTTTGCCCGCCAGCTGCAAAAATCGCATAGTTTCTGGCCGCTAGCATCGAAAATAGCGCGGATTTCGGCCGTTAGCCGCAAAAATCGCACGATTTTGGCCGCTAGCGGCGAAAATCGCGCTATTTTTGGCCGGTAGCGGCGAAAATCGCGATTTTTGGCCGCCAGCTGCGAAAATCGCATGGATTTTGGCCGCTAGCGGTGAAAATCGCGCGGTTTTTGGCCGGTAGCGGCGAAAATCGCGCTATTTTTCCCCGCCAGCTGGAAAAATCGCAAAGATTCTGGCCGCTAGCGGCAGTAATCGCGCGATTTTTGGCCGCTAGCGGCGAAATTCGCACGATTTTTGGCCGCTAGCGGCGAATTTTGCACGATTTTTGGCCGCTAGCGGCGAAAATCGCCCCATTTTTGTCCGCTAGCGGCGAAAATAGGCCCTTTTTTTGCCGCTAGCGGCGATAAATCGGTCGATTTTTGGGAGGTAGCGGCGAAGTTCGCGCCATTTTTGCCCGCCAGCTGCAAAAATCGCATGGTTTCTGGCTTCTAGCGTCGAATATAGCGCGGTTTTCGGCCGTTAGCCGCAAAAATCGCCCGATTTTTGGCTGCTAGCCGCGAAAATCGCACGGTTTTTGGCCGCTAGCGGCGAAAATCGCGCGATTTTTGGCCGGTAGCGGCGAAAATCGCAATTTTTGCCCTCCACCTGCAAAAATCGCATAGTTTCTGGCCGCTAGCGGCGAAAATCGCGCGATTTTTGGCCGCTAGCGGCGAAATTCGCACTATTTTTGCCCGCCAGCTGCAAAAATCGCATAGTTTCTGGCCGCTAGCGTCGAAAATAGCGCGGTTTTAGGCCGTTAGCGGCAAAAATCGCCCGATTTTTGACCGCTAGCGGCGAAAATCGCACGGTTTTTGGCCGCTAGCGGCGAAAATCGCGCTATTTTTGACCGGTAGCGGCGAAATTCGCGCGATTTTTGCCCGCCAGCTGCAAAAATCGCAATGGTTTCTGGCCGCTAGCGAAAGTAGCCCAATTTTGGGCTACAAAGTAGCGAAAGTAGCCCAATTTTGGGCTACAAAGTAGCGAAAGTAGCCCAATTTTGGGCTACAAAGTAGCGAAAGTAGCCCAAAGTTGGGCTACAAAGTAGCCCAATTTTGGGCTACAAAGTAGCAAAAGTAGCCCAATTTTGGGCTACAAAGTAGCGAAAGTAGCCCAATTTTGGGCTACAAAGTAGCGAAAGTAGCCCAATTTTGGGCTACAAAGTAGCGAAAGTAGCCCAATTTTGGGCTACAAAGTAGCGAAAGTAGCCCAATTTTGGGCTACAAAGTAGCGAACGTAGCCCAAAATTGGGCTAGCGGCGAAAATCGCGCTATTTTTGCCCGCCAGCTGCGAAAATCGCATGGATTTTGGCCGCTAGCGGTGAAAATCGCATGGTTTTTGGCCGCTAGCGGCGAAAATCGCGCTATTTTTGTCCGCCAGCTGCAAAAATCGCATAGTTTCTGGCCACTAGCGGCGAAAATCGCGCGATTTTCGGCCGTTAGCCGCAAAAATCGCCCGATTTTTGGCCGCTAGCGGCGAAAATCGCACGGTTTTTGGTCGCTAGCAGCGAAAATCGCGCGATTTTTGGCCGGTAGCGGTGAAAATCGCGATTTTTGCCCGCCAGCTGCGAAAATCGCATGGATTTTGGCCGCTAGCGGTGAAAATCGCGCGGTTTTTGGCCGGTAGCGGCGAAAATCGCGCTCTTTTTCCCCGCCAGCTGCAAAACTCGCATAGTTTCTGGCCGCTAGCGGCAGTAATCACGCGATTTTTGGCCGCTAGCGGCGAAATTCGCACGATTTTTGGCCGCTAGCGGCGAATTTTGCACGATTTTTGGCCGCTAGCGGCGAAAATCGCCCCATTTTTGGCCGCTAGCGGCGAAAATAGCTCCTTTTTTGGCCGCTAGCGGCGATAAATCGGTCGATTTTTGGGAGGTAGCGGCGAAGTTCGCGCCATTTTTGCCCGCCAGCTGCAAAAATCGCATGGTTTCTGGCTGCTAGCGTCGAAAATAGCGCGGTTTTTGGCCGCTAGCGGCGAAAATCGCCTGATTTTTTGCGTCTAGCCGCGAAAATCGCACGGTTTTTGGCCGCTAGCGGCGAAAATCGCGCGATTTTTGGCCGGTAGCGGCGAAAATCGCGATTTTTGCCTACCACCTGCGAAAATCGCATGGATTTTAGCCGCTAGTGGTGAAAATCGCGTGGTTTTTGCCCGGTAGCGGCGAAAATCGCGCTATTTTTGCCCGCCAGCTGCAAAAATCGCATAATTTCTGGCCGCTAGCGGCGAAAATCGCGCGATTTTTGGCCGCTAGCGGCGAAATTCGCACGATTTTTGGCCACTAGCGGCGAAATTTGCACGATTTTTGGCCACTAGCGGCGAAAATCGGCCCATTTTTGGCCGCTAGCGGCGAAAATAGCCCTTTTTTTGGCCGCTAGCGGCGAAAATCGGTCGATTTTTGGCAGGTAGCGGCGAAATTCGCGCGATTTTTGCCCGCCAGCTGCAAAAATCGCATGGTTTCTGACCGCTAGCGTCGAAAATAGCGCGGTTTTCGGCCGTTAGCCGCAAAAATCGCGCGATTTTTGGCCGCCACCTGCGAAAATCGCATAGTTTTTGGCCGGTAGCGGCGAAAATCACGCTATTTTTGGCCGCCAGCTGCAAAAATCGCATAGTTTCTGGCCGCTAGCGGCGAAAATCGCGCGATTTTTGGCCGCTAGCGGCGAAATTCGCACGATTTTTGGCTGCTAGCGGCGAAATTTGCACGATTTTTGGCCGCTAGCGGCGAAAATAGCCCCATTTTCGGCTGCTAGCGGCGAAAATAGCCCCTTTTTTGGCCGCTAGCGGCAAAAATCGGTCGTTTTTTGGCATGTAGCGGCGAAATTCGCGCGATTTTTGCCCGCCAGCTGCAAAAATTGCATGGTTTCTGGCCGCTAGCGTCGAAAATAGCGCTGTTTTTGGCCGTTAGCGGCAAAAATCGACCGAGTTTTGCCCGCCAGCTGCGAAAATCGTATGGTTTTTGGCCGCTAGCGGCGAAAATCGCGCGGTTTTTGGCCAGTAACGGCGAAAATCGCTTTATTTTTGCCTGCCAGCTGCAAAAATCGAATAGTTTCTGGCCGCTAGCGGCGAAAATCGCGCGATTTTTGGCCGCTAGCGGCGAAAATCGCGCTGTTTTTGGCCGGTAGCGGCGAAAATCGCGATTTTTGCCCGCCAGCTGCGAAAATCGCATGGATTTTGGCCGCTAGCGGTGAAAATCACGCGGTTTTTGGCCGGTAGCGGCGAAAATCGCGCTATTTTTCCCCGCCAGCTGTAAAAATCGCATAGTTTCTGGCCGCTAGCGGCAGTAATCGCGCGATTTTTGGCCGCTAGCGGCGAAATTCGCACGATTTTTGGCCGCTAGCGGCGAAATTTGCACGATTTTTGGCCGCTAGCGGCGAAAATCGCCCCATTTTTGGCCGCTAGCGGCGAAAATCGGTCGATTTTTGGCAGGTAGCGGCGAAAATCGGTCGATTTTTGGCATGTAGCGGCGAAATTCGCGCGATTTTTGCCTGCCAGCTGCAAAAATTGCATGGTTTCTGGCCGCTAGCGTCGAAAAAACCGCGGTTTTCGGCCGTTAGCGGCAAAACTCGCTCGACTTTTGGCCGCTAGCGGCGAAAATCGCACGGTTTTTGGCCGCTAGCGGCGAAAATCGCGCGATTTTTGGCCGGTCGCGGCGAAAATCGCGATTTTTGCCCGCCTGCTGCGAAAATCGCATGTTTTTTGGCCGCTAGCGGCGAAAATCGCCCCATTTTTGGCCGCTAGCGGCGAAAATAGCCTCTTTTTTGGCCGCTAGCGGCGAAAATCGGTCGATTTTTGGCATGTAGCGGCGAAATTCGCGCGATTTTTGCCTGCCAGCTGCAAAAATTGCATGGTTTCTGGCCGCTAGCGTCGAAAAAACCGCGGTTTTCGGCCGTTAGCGGCAAAACTCGCTCGATTTTTGGCCGCTAGCGGCGAAAATCGCACGGTTTTTGGCCGCTAGCGGCGAAAATCGCGCGATTTTTGGCCGGTCGCGGCGAAAATCGCGATTTTTGCCCGCCTGCTGCGAAAATCGCATGTTTTTTTGGCCGCTAGCGGCGAAAATCGCCCCATTTTTGGCCGCTAGCGGCGAAAATAGCCTCTTTTTTGGCCGCTAGCGGCGAAAATCGGTCGATTTTTGGCATGTAGCGGCGAAATTCGCGCGATTTTTGCCTGCCAGCTGCAAAAATTGCATGGTTTCTGGCCGGTAGCGTCGAAAATATCGAGGTTTTCGGCCGTTAGCGGCAAAACTCGCCCGATTTTTGCCCCCTAGCGGCGAAAATCGCGATTTTTGCCCGCCAGCTGCGATTATCGCATGTTTTTTTGCCGCTAGCGGCGAAAATCGCGCGGTTTTTGGACGGTAGGGGCGAAAATCGCGCTATTTTTGCCCGCCAGCTGCAAAAATCGCATAGTTTCTGGCCGCTAGCGGCGAAAATCGCGCGATTTTTGGCCGCTATCGGCGAAATTCGCACGATTTTTGGCCGCTAGCGCTGAAATTTGCACGATTTTTGGCCGCTAGCGGCGAAAATCGCCCCATTTTTGGCTGCTAGCGGCGAAAATAGCCCCTTTTTTGGCCGCTAGCGGCGAAAATCGGTCGATTTTTGGCAGGTAGCCGCGAAATTCGCGCGATTTTTGCCCGCCAGCTGCAAAAATCGCAATGGTTTCTGGCCGCTAGCGTCGAAAATAGCGCGGATTTCGGCCGTCAGCCGCAAAAATCGCCCGATTTTTTACCGCTAGCGGCGAAAATCGCACGATTTTGACCGCTAGCGGCGAAAATCGCGCTATTTTTGTCCGGTAGCGGCGAAAATCGCGATTTTTGCCCGCCAGCTGCGAAAATCGCATGGATTTTGGCCGTTAGCGGTGAAAATCGCGCGGTTTTTGGCCGGTAGCGGCGAAAATCACGCTATTTTTGCCCGCCAGCTGCAAAAATCGCATAGTTTCTGGCCGCTAGCGGCGAAAATCGCACGGTTTTTGGTCGCTAGCGGCGAAAATCGCGCGATTTTTGGCCTGTAGCGGCGAAAATTGCGATTTTTGCCCGCCAGCTGCGAAAATCTCATGTTTTTTGGCCGCTAGCGGCGAAAATCACACGGTTTTTGGACGGTAGCGGCGAAAATCGCGCTATTTTTGCCCGCCAACTGCAAAAATCGCGTAGTTTCTGGCCGCTAGCAGCGAAAATCGCGCGATTTTTGGCCGCTATCGGCGAAATTCGCACGATTTTTTGCCGCTAGCGCCTAAATTTGCACGATTTTTGGCTGCTAGCGGCGAAAATCGCCCCATTTTTGGCCGCTAGCGGCGAAAATAGCCCCTTTTTTGGCCGCTAGCGGCGAAAATCGGTCGATTTTTGGCAGGTAGCGGCGAAATTCGCGCGATTTTTGCCCGCCAGCTGCAAAAATCGCATGGTTTCTGACCGCTAGCGTCGAAAATAGCGCGGTTTTCGGCCGTTAGCCGCAAAAATCGCGCGATTTTTGGCCGCCACCTGCGAAAATCGCATAGTTTTTGGCCGGTAGCGGCGAAAATCACGCTATTTTTGGCCGCCAGCTGCAAAAATCGCATAGTTTCTGGCCGCTAGCGGCGAAAATCGCGCGATTTTTGGCCGCTAGCGGCGAAATTCGCACGATTTTTGGCTGCTAGCGGCGAAATTTGCACGATTTTTGGCCGCTAGCGGCGAAAATCGCCCCATTTTCGGCTGCTAGCGGCGAAAATAGCCCCTTTTTTGGCCGCTAGCGGCAAAAATCGGTCGTTTTTTGGCATGTAGCGGCGAAATTCGCGCGATTTTTGCCCGCCAGCTGCAAAAATTGCATGGTTTCTGGCCGCTAGCGTCGAAAATAGCGCTGTTTTTGGCCGTTAGCGGCAAAAATCGACCGAGTTTTGCCCGCCAGCTGCGAAAATCGTATGGTTTTTGGCCGCTAGCGGCGAAAATCGCGCGGTTTTTGGCCAGTAACGGCGAAAATCGCTTTATTTTTGCCTGCCAGCTGCAAAAATCGAATAGTTTCTGGCCGCTAGCGGCGAAAATCGCGCGATTTTTGGCCGCTAGCGGCGAAAATCGCGCTGTTTTTGGCCGGTAGCGGCGAAAATCGCGATTTTTGCCCGCCAGCTGCGAAAATCGCATGGATTTTGGCCGCTAGCGGTGAAAATCACGCGGTTTTTGGCCGGTAGCGGCGAAAATCGCGCTATTTTTCCCCGCCAGCTGTAAAAATCGCATAGTTTCTGGCCGCTAGCGGCAGTAATCGCGCGATTTTTGGCCGCTAGCGGCGAAATTCGCACGATTTTTGGCCGCTAGCGGCGAAATTTGCACGATTTTTGGCCGCTAGCGGCGAAAATCGCCCCATTTTTGGCCGCTAGCGGCGAAAATCGGTCGATTTTTGGCAGGTAGCGGCGAAAATCGGTCGATTTTTGGCATGTAGCGGCGAAATTCGCGCGATTTTTGCCTGCCAGCTGCAAAAATTGCATGGTTTCTGGCCGCTAGCGTCGAAAAAACCGCGGTTTTCGGCCGTTAGCGGCAAAACTCGCTCGACTTTTGGCCGCTAGCGGCGAAAATCGCACGGTTTTTGGCCGCTAGCGGCGAAAATCGCGCGATTTTTGGCCGGTCGCGGCGAAAATCGCGATTTTTGCCCGCCTGCTGCGAAAATCGCATGTTTTTTGGCCGCTAGCGGCGAAAATCGCCCCATTTTTGGCCGCTAGCGGCGAAAATAGCCTCTTTTTTGGCCGCTAGCGGCGAAAATCGGTCGATTTTTGGCATGTAGCGGCGAAATTCGCGCGATTTTTGCCTGCCAGCTGCAAAAATTGCATGGTTTCTGGCCGCTAGCGTCGAAAAAACCGCGGTTTTCGGCCGTTAGCGGCAAAACTCGCTCGATTTTTGGCCGCTAGCGGCGAAAATCGCACGGTTTTTGGCCGCTAGCGGCGAAAATCGCGCGATTTTTGGCCGGTCGCGGCGAAAATCGCGATTTTTGCCCGCCTGCTGCGAAAATCGCATGTTTTTTGGCCGCTAGCGGCGAAAATCGCCCCATTTTTGGCCGCTAGCGGCGAAAATAGCCTCTTTTTTGGCCGCTAGCGGCGAAAATCGGTCGATTTTTGGCATGTAGCGGCGAAATTCGCGCGATTTTTGCCTGCCAGCTGCAAAAATTGCATGGTTTCTGGCCGGTAGCGTCGAAAATATCGAGGTTTTCGGCCGTTAGCGGCAAAACTCGCCCGATTTTTGCCCCCTAGCGGCGAAAATCGCGATTTTTGCCCGCCAGCTGCGATTATCGCATGTTTTTTTTGCCGCTAGCGGCGAAAATCGCGCGGTTTTTGGACGGTAGGGGCGAAAATCGCGCTATTTTTGCCCGCCAGCTGCAAAAATCGCATAGTTTCTGGCCGCTAGCGGCGAAAATCGCGCGATTTTTGGCCACTATCGGCGAAAATCGCCCCATTTTTGGCTGCTAGCGGCGAAAATAGCCCCTTTTTTGGCCGCTAGCGGCGAAAATCGGTCGATTTTTGGCAGGTAGCCGCGAAATTCGCGCGATTTTTGCCCGCCAGCTGCAAAAATCGCAATGGTTTCTGGCCGCTAGCGTCGAAAATAGCGCGGATTTCGGCCGTCAGCCGCAAAAATCGCCCGATTTTTTACCGCTAGCGGCGAAAATCGCACGATTTTGACCGCTAGCGGCGAAAATCGCGCTATTTTTGTCCGGTAGCGGCGAAAATCGCGATTTTTGCCCGCCAGCTGCGAAAATCGCATGGATTTTGGCCGTTAGCGGTGAAAATCGCGCGGTTTTTGGCCGGTAGCGGCGAAAATCACGCTATTTTTGCCCGCCAGCTGCAAAAATCGCATAGTTTCTGGCCGCTAGCGGCGAAAATCGCACGGTTTTTGGTCGCTAGCGGCGAAAATCGCGCGATTTTTGGCCGGTAGCGGCGAAAATTGCGATTTTTGCCCGCCAGCTGCGAAAATCTCATGTTTTTTGGCCGCTAGCGGCGAAAATCACACGGTTTTTGGACGGTAGCGGCGAAAATCGCGCTATTTTTGCCCGCCAACTGCAAAAATCGCGTAGTTTCTGGCCGCTAGCGGCGAAAATCGCGCGATTTTTGGCCGCTATCGGCGAAATTCGCACGATTTTTTGCCGCTAGCGCCTAAATTTGCACGATTTTTGGCTGCTAGCGGCGAAAATCGCCCCATTTTTGGCCGCTAGCGGCGAAAATAGCCCCTTTTTTGGCCGCTAGCGGCGAAAATCGGTCGATTTTTGGCAGGTAGCGGCGAAATTCGCGCGATTTTTGCCCGCCAGCTGCAAAAATCGCATAGTTTCTGGCCGCTAGCATCGAAAATAGCGCGGATTTCGGCCGTTAGCCGCAAAAATCGCACGATTTTGGCCGCTAGCGGCGAAAATCGCGCTATTTTTGGCCGGTAGCGGCGAAAATCGCGATTTTTGGCCGCCAGCTGCGAAAATCGCATGGATTTTGGCCGCTAGCGGTGAAAATCGCGCGGTTTTTGGCCGGTAGCGGCGAAAATCGCGCTATTTTTCCCCGCCAGCTGGAAAAATCGCAAAGATTCTGGCCGCTAGCGGCAGTAATCGCGCGATTTTTGGCCGCTAGCGGCGAAATTCGCACGATTTTTGGCCGCTAGCGGCGAAATTTGCGCGATTTTTGGCCGCTAGCGGCGAAAATCGCCCCATTTTTGTCCGCTAGCGGCGAAAATAGGCCCTTTTTTTGCCGCTAGCGGCGAAAATCGGTCGATTTTTGGCAGGTAGCGGCGAAATTCGCGCTATTTTTGCCCGCCAGCTGCAAAAATCGCATGGTTTCTGGCTTCTAGCGTCGAATATAGCGCGGTTTTCGGCCGTTAACCGCAAAAATCGCCCGATTTTTGGCTGCTAGCCGCGAAAATCGCACGGTTTTTGGCCGCTAGCGGCGAAAATCGCGCGATTTTTGGCCGGTAGCGGCGAAAATCGCAATTTTTGCCCGCCACCTGCAAAAATCGCATAGTTTCTGGCCGCTAGCGGCGAAAATCGCGCGATTTTTGGCCGCTAGCGGCGAAATTCGCACTATTTTTGCCCGCCAGCTGCAAAAATCGCATAGTTTCTGGCCGCTAGCGTCGAAAATAGCGCGGTTTTTGACCGCAAGCGGCGAAAATCGCCCGATTTTTTGCCGCTAGCCGCGAAAATCGCACGGTTTTTGGCCGCTAGCGGCGAAAATCGCGCGATTTTTGGCCGGTAGCGGCGAAAATCGCGATTTTTGCCCACCAGCTGCGAAAATCCCATGGATTTTAGCCGCTAGTGGTGAAAATCGCGTGGTTTTTGCCCGGTAGCGGCGAAAATCGCGCTATTTTTGCCCGCCAGCTGCAAAAATCGCATAGTTTCTGGCCGCTAGCGGCGAAAATCGCGCGATTTTTGGCCGCTAGCGGCGAAATTCGCACGATTTTTGGCCACTAGCGGCGAAATTTGCACGATTTTTGGCCGCTAGCGGGGAAAATCGCCCCATTTTTGGCCGCTAGTGGCGAAAATAGCCCTTTTTTTGGCCGCTAGCGGCGAAAATCGGTCGATTTTTGGCAGGTAGCGGCGAAATTCGCGCGATTTTTGCCCGCGAGCTGCAAAAATCGCATGGTTTCTGACCGCTAGCGTCGAAAATAGCGCGGTTTTCGGCCGTTAGCCGCAAAAATCGCGCGATTTTTGGCCGCCACCTGCGAAAATCGCATAGTTTTTGGCCGGTAGCGGCGAAAATCGCGCTATTTTTGGCCGCCAGCTGCAAAAATCGCATAGTTTCTGGCCGCTAGCGGCGAAAATCGCGCGATTTTTGGCCGCTAGCGGCGAAATTCGCGCGGTTTTTGGCCAGTAACGGCGAAAATCGCGCTATTTTTGCCTGCCAGCTGCAAAAATCGTATAGTTTCTGGCCGCTAGCTGCGAAAATCGCGCGATTTTTTGCCGCTAGCGGCGAAAATCGCGCTGTTTTTAGCCGGTAGCGGCGAAAATCGCGATTTTTGCCCGCCAGCTGCGAAAATCGCATGGATTTTGGCCGCTAGCGCCGTAAAACGAGCTATTTTTGCCCGCCAGCTGCGAAAATCTTATGGTTTTTGGCCGCTTGCGGCGAAAATAGCTTGGTTTTCGGCCGCTAGCGGCGAAAATCGCGCTATTTTTGGCCGGTAGCAGCGAAAATCGCGATTTTTGCCCGGTAGCGGCGAAAATCGCAGTTTTTGGCCGCTAGCGGCGAAAATCGCGCTATTTTTGGCCGGTAGCGGCGAAAATCGCGATTTTTGCTCGCCAGCTGCGAAAATCGCATGGTTTTTGGCCGCTAGCAGCGAAAATCGCGCGGTTTTTGGCCGGTAGCGGCGAAAATCCCGCTATTTTTGCCCGCCAGCTGCAAAATTCGCATAGATTCTGGCCGCTAGCGGCGAAAATCGCACGATTTTTGGCCGCTAGCGGCGAAATTTGCACGATTTTTGGCCGCTAGAAGCGAAAATCGCCCCATTTTTGTCCGCTAGCGGCGAAAATCGGTCGATTTTTGGCAGGTAGCGGCGAAATTCGCGCGATTTTTGCCCGCCAGCTGCAAAAATCGCAATGGTTTCTGGCCGCTAGCGAAAGTAGCCCAATTTTGGGCTACAAAGTAGCGAAAGTAGCCCAATTTTGGGCTACAAAGTAGCGAAAGTAGCCCAAAATTGGGCTACAAAGTAGCGAAAGTAGCCCAAAATTGGGCTACAAAGTAGCGAAAGTAGCCCAATTTTGGGCTACAAAGTAGCGAAAGTAGCCCAATTTTGGGCTACAAAGTTGCGAAAGTAGCCCAATTTTGGGCTACAAAGTAGCGAAAGTAGCCCAATTTTGGGCTACAAAGTAGCGAACGTAGCCCAAAATTGGGCTAGCGGCGAAAATCGCGCTATTTTTGCCCGCCAGCTGCGAAAATCGCATGGATTTTGGCCGCTAGCGGTGAAAATCGCATGGTTTTTGGCCGCTAGCGGCGAAAATCGCGCTATTTTTGTCCGCCAGCTGCAAAAATCGCATAGTTTCTGGCCGCTAGCGGCGAAAATCGCGCGATTTTCGGCCGTTAGCCGCAAAAATCGCCTGATTTTTGGCCGCTAGCGGCGAAAATCGCACGGTTTTTGGTCGCTAGCAGCGAAAATCGCGCGATTTTTGGCCGGTAGCGGTGAAAATCGCGATTTTTGCCCGCCAGCTGCGAAAATCGCATGGATTTTGGCCGCTAGCGGTGAAAATCGCGCGGTTTTTGGCCGGTAGCGGCGAAAATCGCGCTCTTTTTCCCCGCCAGCTGCAAAACTCGCATAGTTTCTGGCCGCTAGCGGCAGTAATCACGCGATTTTTGGCCGCTAGCGGCGAAATTCGCACGATTTTTGGCCGCTAGCGGCGAATTTTGCACGATTTTTGGCCGCTAGCGGCGAAAATCGCCCCATTTTTGGCCGCTAGCGGCGAAAATAGCTCCTTTTTTGGCCGCTAGCGGCGAAAAATCGGTCGATTTTTGGGAGGTAGCGGCGAAGTTCGCGCCATTTTTGCCCGCCAGCTGCAAAAATCGCATGGTTTCTGGCGGCTAGCGTCGAAAATAGTGCGGTTTTTGGCCGCGAGCGGCGAAAATCGCCCGATTTTTTGCCGCTAGCCGCGAAAATCGCACGGTTTTTGGCCGCTAGCGGCGAAAATCGCGCGATTTTTGGCCGGTAGCGGCGAAAATCGCGATTTTTGCCCACCAGCTGCGAAAATCGCATGGATTTTAGCCGCTAGTGGTGAAAATCGCGTGGTTTTTGCCCGGTAGCGGCGAAAATCGCGCTATTTTTGCCCGCCAGCTGCAAAAATCGCATAGTTTCTGGCCGCTAGCGGCGAAAATCGCGCGATTTTTGGCCGCTAGCGGCGAAATTCGCACGATTTTTGGCCGCTAGCGGGGAAAATCGCCCCATTTTTGGCCGCTAGTGGCGAAAATAGCCCTTTTTTTGGCCGCTAGCGGCGAAAATCGGTCGATTTTTGGCAGGTAGCGGCGAAATTCGCGCGATTTTTGCCCGCGAGCTGCAAAAATCGCATGGTTTCTGACCGCTAGCGTCGAAAATAGCGCGGTTTTCGGCCGTTAGCCGCAAAAATCGCGCGATTTTTGGCCGCCACCTGCGAAAATCGCATAGTTTTTGGCCGGTAGCGGCGAAAATCGCGCTATTTTTGGCCGCCAGCTGCAAAAATCGCATAGTTTCTGGCCGCTAGCGGCGAAAATCGCGCGATTTTTGGCCGCTAGCGCTGAAATTTGCACGATTTTTGGCCGCTAGCGGCGAAAATCGCCCCATTTTTGGCTGCTAGCGGCGAAAATAGCCCCTTTTTTGGCCGCTAGCGGCGAAAATAGCCCCTTTTTTGGCCGCTAGCGGCGAAAATCGGTCGATTTTTGGCAGGTAGCCGCGAAATTCGCGCGATTTTTGCCCGCCAGCTGCAAAAATCGCAATGGTTTCTGGCCGCTAGCGTCGAAAATAGCGCGGATTTCGGCCGTCAGCCGCAAAAATCGCCCGATTTTTTACCGCTAGCGGCGAAAATCGCGATTTTTGCCCGCCAGCTGCGAAAATCGCATGGATTTTGGCCGTTAGCGGTGAAAATCGCGCGGTTTTTGGCCGGTAGCGGCGAAAATCACGCTATTTTTGCCCGCCAGCTGCAAAAATCGCATAGTTTCTGGCCGCTAGCGGCGAAAATCGCACGTTTTTTGGCCGCTAGCGGCGAAAATCACACGGTTTTTGGACGGTAGCGGCGAAAATCGCGCTATTTTTGCCCGCCAACTGCAAAAATCGCGTAGTTTCTGGCCGCTAGCGGCGAAAATCGCGCGATTTTTGGCCGCTATCGGCGAAATTCGCACGATTTTTTGCCGCTAGCGCCGAAATTTGCACGATTTTTCGCTGCTAGCGGCGAAAATCGCCCCATTTTTGGCCGCTAGCGGCGAAAATAGCCCCTTTTTTGGCCGCTAGCGGCGAAAATCGGTCGATTTTTGGCAGGTAGCGGCGAAATTCGCGCGATTTTTGCCCGCCAGCTGCAAAAATCGCATAGTTTCTGGCCGCTAGCATCGAAAATAGCGCGGATTTCGGCCGTTAGCCGCAAAAATCGCACGATTTTGGCCGCTAGCGGCGAAAATCGCGCTATTTTTGGCCGGTAGCGGCGAAAATCGCGATTTTTGGCCGCCAGCTGCGAAAATCGCATGGATTTTGGCCGCTAGCGGTGAAAATCGCGCGGTTTTTGGCCGGTAGCGGCGAAAATCGCGCTATTTTTCCCCGCCAGCTGGAAAAATCGCAAAGATTCTGGCCGCTAGCGGCAGTAATCGCGCGATTTTTGGCCGCTAGCGGCGAAATTCGCACGATTTTTGGCCGCTAGCGGCGAAATTTGCGCGATTTTTGGCCGCTAGCGGCGAAAATCGCCCCATTTTTGTCCGCTAGCGGCGAAAATAGGCCCTTTTTTTGCCGCTAGCGGCGAAAATCGGTCGATTTTTGGCAGGTAGCGGCGAAATTCGCGCTATTTTTGCCCGCCAGCTGCAAAAATCGCATGGTTTCTGGCTTCTAGCGTCGAATATAGCGCGGTTTTCGGCCGTTAGCCGCAAAAATCGCCCGATTTTTGGCTGCTAGCCGCGAAAATCGCACGGTTTTTGGCCGCTAGCTGCGAAAATCGCGCGATTTTTGGCCGGTAGCGGCGAAAATCGCAATTTTTGCCCGCCACCTGCAAAAATCGCATAGTTTCTGGCCGCTAGCGGCGAAAATCGCGCGATTTTTGGCCGCTAGCGGCGAAATTCGCACTATTTTTGCCCGCCAGCTGCAAAAATCGCATAGTTTCTGGCCGCTAGCGTCGAAAATAGCGCGGTTTTTGACCGCAAGCGGCGAAAATCGCCCGATTTTTTGCCGCTAGCCGCGAAAATCGCACGGTTTTTGGCCGCTAGCGGCGAAAATCGCGCGATTTTTGGCCGGTAGCGGCGAAAATCGCGATTTTTGCCCACCAGCTGCGAAAATCGCATGGATTTTAGCCGCTAGTGGTGAAAATCGCGTGGTTTTTGCCCGGTAGCGGCGAAAATCGCGCTATTTTTGCCCGCCAGCTGCAAAAATCGCATAGTTTCTGGCCGCTAGCGGCGAAATTCGCACGATTTTTGGCCACTAGCGGCGAAATTTGCACGATTTTTGGCCGCTAGCGGGGAAAATCGCCCCATTTTTGGCCGCTAGTGGCGAAAATAGCCCTTTTTTTGGCCGCTAGCGGCGAAAATCGGTCGATTTTTGGCAGGTAGCGGCGAAATTCGCGCGATTTTTGCCCGCGAGCTGCAAAAATCGCATGGTTTCTGACCGCTAGCGTCGAAAATAGCGCGGTTTTCGGCCGTTAGCCGCAAAAATCGCGCGATTTTTGGCCGCCACCTGCGAAAATCGCATAGTTTTTGGCCGGTAGCGGCGAAAATCGCGCTATTTTTGGCCGCCAGCTGCAAAAATCGCATAGTTTCTGGCCGCTAGCGGCGAAAATCGCGCGATTTTTGGCCGCTAGCGGCGAAATTCGCACGATTTTTGGCCGCTAGCGGCGAAATTTGCACGATTTTTGGCCGCTAGCGGCGAAAATCGCCCCATTTTCGGACGCTAGCGGCGAAAATCGGTCGTTTTTTGGCATGTCGCGGCGAAATTCGCGCGATTTTTGCCCGCCAGCTGCAAAAATTGCATGGTTTCTGGCCGCTAGCGTCGAAAATAGCGCTGTTTTTGGCCGTTAGCGGCAAAAATCGACCGAGTTTTGCCCGCCAGCTGCGAAAATCGTATGGTTTTTGGCCGCTAGCGGCGAAAATCGCGCGGTTTTTGGCCAGTAACGGCGAAAATCGCGCTATTTTTGCCTGCCAGCTGCAAAAATCGTATAGTTTCTGGCCGCTAGCTGCGAAAATCGCGCGATTTTTTGCCGCTAGCGGCGAAAATCGCGCTGTTTTTAGCCGGTAGCGGCGAAAATCGCGATTTTTGCCCGCCAGCTGCGAAAATCGCATGGATTTTGGCCGCTAGCGCCGTAAAACGAGCTATTTTTGCCCGCCAGCTGCGAAAATCTTATGGTTTTTGGCCGCTAGCGGCGAAAATAGCTTGGTTTTCGGCCGCTAGCGGCGAAAATCGCGCTATTTTTGGCCGGTAGCAGCGAAAATCGCGATTTTTGCAGGTAGCGGCGAAAATCGCAGTTTTTGGCCGCTAGCGGCGAAAATCGCGCTATTTTTGGCCGGTAGCGGCGAAAATCGCGATTTTTGCTCGCCAGCTGCGAAAATCGCATGGTTTTTGGCCGCTAGCGGCGAAAATCGCGCGGTTTTTGGCCGGTAGCGGCGAAAATCCCGCTATTTTTGCCCGCCAGCTGCAAAATTCGCATAGATTCTGGCCGCTAGCGGCGAAAATCGCACGATTTTTGGCCGCTAGCGGCGAAATTTGCACGATTTTTGGCCGCTAGAAGCGAAAATCGCCCCATTTTTGTCCGCTAGCGGCGAAAATCGGTCGATTTTTGGCAGGTAGCGGCGAAATTCGCGCGATTTTTGCCCGCCAGCTGCAAAAATCGCAATGGTTTCTGGCCGCTAGCGAAAGTAGCCCAATTTTGGGCTACAAAGTAGCGAAAGTAGCCCAATTTTGGGCTACAAAGTAGCGAAAGTAGCCCAAAATTGGGCTACAAAGTAGCGAAAGTAGCCCAAAATTGGGCTACAAAGTAGCGAAAGTAGCCCAATTTTGGGCTACAAAGTAGCGAAAGTAGCCCAATTTTGGGCTACAAAGTAGCGAAAGTAGCCCAATTTTGGGCTACAAAGTAGCGAAAGTAGCCCAATTTTGGGCTACAAAGTAGCGAACGTAGCCCAAAATTGGGCTAGCGGCGAAAATCGCGCTATTTTTGCCCGCCAGCTGCGAAAATCGCATGGATTTTGGCCGCTAGCGGTGAAAATCGCATGGTTTTTGGCCGCTAGCGGCGAAAATCGCGCTATTTTTGTCCGCCAGCTGCAAAAATCGCATAGTTTCTGGCCGCTAGCGGCGAAAATCGCGCGATTTTCGGCCGTTAGCCGCAAAAATCGCCCGATTTTTGGCCGCTAGCGGCGAAAATCGCACGGTTTTTGGTCGCTAGCAGCGAAAATCGCGCGATTTTTGGCCGGTAGCGGTGAAAATCGCGATTTTTGCCCGCCAGCTGCGAAAATCGCATGGATTTTGGCCGCTAGCGGTGAAAATCGCGTGGTTTTTGCCCGGTAGCGGCGAAAATCGCGCTATTTTTGCCCGCCAGCTGCAAAAATCGCATAGTTTCTGGCCGCTAGCGGCGAAAATCGCGCGATTTTTGGCCGCTAGCGGCGAAATTCGCACGATTTTTGGCCGCTAGCGCTGAAATTTGCACGATTTTTGGCCGCTAGCGGCGAAAATCGCCCCATTTTTGGCTGCTAGCGGCGAAAATAGCCCCTTTTTTGGCCGCTAGCGGCGAAAATAGCCCCTTTTTTGGCCGCTAGCGGCGAAAAATCGGTCGATTTTTGGCAGGTAGCCGCGAAATTCGCGCGATTTTTGCCCGCCAGCTGCAAAAATCGCAATGGTTTCTGGCCGCTAGCGTCGAAAATAGCGCGGATTTCGGCCGTCAGCCGCAAAAATCGCCCGATTTTTTACCGCTAGCGGCGAAAATCGCACGATTTTGACCGCTAGCGGCGAAAATCGCGCTATTTTTGGCCGGTAGCGGCGAAAATCGCGATTTTTGCCCGCCAGCTGCGAAAATCGCATGGATTTTAGGCCGCTAGTGGTGAAAATCGCGTGGTTTTTGGCCCGGTAGCGGCGAAAATCAGCGCTATTTTTGCCTGCCAGCTGCAAAAATCGCATAGTTTCTGGCCGCTAGCGGCGAAAATCGCACGGTTTTTGGTCGCTAGCGGCGAAAATCGCGCGATTTTTGGCCGGTAGCGGCGAAAATTGCGATTTTTGCCCGCCAGCTGCGAAAATCTCATGTTTTTTGGCCGCTAGCGGCGAAAATCACACGGTTTTTGGACGGTAGCGGCGAAAATCGCGCTATTTTTGCCCGCCAACTGCAAAAATCGCGTAGTTTCTGGCCGCTAGCGGCGAAAATCGCGCGATTTTTGGCCGCTATCGGCGAAATTCGCACGATTTTTTGCCGCTAGCGCCGAAATTTGCACGATTTTTCGCTGCTAGCGGCGAAAATCGCCCCATTTTTGGCCGCTAGCGGCGAAAATAGCCCCTTTTTTGGCCGCTAGCGGCGAAAATCGGTCGATTTTTGGCAGGTAGCGGCGAAATTCGCGCGATTTTTGCCCGCCAGCTGCAAAAATCGCATAGTTTCTGGCCGCTAGCATCGAAAATAGCGCGGATTTCGGCCGTTAGCCGCAAAAATCGCACGATTTTGGCCGCTAGCGGCGAAAATCGCGCTATTTTTGGCCGGTAGCGGCGAAAATCGCGATTTTTGGCCGCCAGCTGCGAAAATCGCATGGATTTTGGCCGCTAGCGGTGAAAATCGCGCGGTTTTTGGCCGGTAGCGGCGAAAATCGCGCTATTTTTCCCCGCCAGCTGGAAAAATCGCAAAGATTCTGGCCGCTAGCGGCAGTAATCGCGCGATTTTTGGCCGCTAGCGGCGAAATTCGCACGATTTTTGGCCGCTAGCGGCGAAATTTGCGCGATTTTTGGCCGCTAGCGGCGAAAATCGCCCCATTTTTGTCCGCTAGCGGCGAAAATAGGCCCTTTTTTTGCCGCTAGCGGCGAAAATCGGTCGATTTTTGGCAGGTAGCGGCGAAATTCGCGCTATTTTTGCCCGCCAGCTGCAAAAATCGCATGGTTTCTGGCTTCTAGCGTCGAATATAGCGCGGTTTTCGGCCGTTAGCCGCAAAAATCGCCCGATTTTTGGCTGCTAGCCGCGAAAATCGCACGGTTTTTGGCCGCTAGCGGCGAAATTCGCACTATTTTTGCCCGCCAGCTGCAAAAATCGCATAGTTTCTGGCCGCTAGCGTCGAAAATAGCGCGGTTTTAGGCCGTTAGCGGCAAAAATCGCCCGATTTTTGACCGCTAGCGGCGAAAATCGCACGGTTTTTGGCCGCTAGCGGCGAAAATCGCGCTATTTTTGACCGGTAGCGGCGAAATTCGCGCGATTTTTGCCCGCCAAAAAAATAGCGTCGAAAATAGCGCTATTTTCGGCCGTTAGCGGCAAAAATCGCCCGATTTATGCCCGCCAGCTGCGAAAATTGCATGGTTTTTGGCCGCTAGCGGCGGAAATCGCGCGGTTTTTGGCCAGTAGGGGCGGAAATCGCGCTATTTTTGCCTGCCAGCTGCAAAAATCATATAGTTTCTGGCCGCTAGCGGCGAAAATCGCGCGATTTTTGGCCGCTAGCGGCGAAAATCGGTCGATTTTTGGCAGGTAGCGGCGAAATTCGCGCCATTTTTGCCCGCCAACTGCAAAAATCGCATGGCTTCTGGCCGCTAGCGTCGAAAATAGCGCGGTTCTTGGCCGTTAGCCGCAAAAATCGCCCGATTTTTGGCCGCTAGCCGCGAAAATCGCACGGTTTTTGGCCGCTAGCGGCGAAAATCGCGCGATTTTTGGCCGGTATCGGCGAAAATCGCGATTTTTGCCCGCCAGCTGCGAAAATCGCATGGATTTTGGCCGCTAGCGGTGAAAATCGCGCGATTTTTGGCCGGTAGCGGCGAAAATCGCACTATTTTTGCCCGCCAGCTGCAAAAACCGCATAGTTTCTGGCCGCTAGCGGCGTAAATCGCGCGATTTTTGGCCGCTAGCGGCGAAATTCGCACAATTTTTGGCCGCTAGCGGCGAAATTTGCACGATTTTTGGCCGCTAGCGGCGAAAATCGCCCCATTTTTGGCCGCTAGCGGCGAAAATCGGTCGTTTTTTGGCATGTAGCGGCGAAATTCGCGCGATTTTTGCCCGCCAGCTGCAAAAATTGCATGGTTTCTGGCCGCTAGCGTCGAAAATAGCGCGGTTTTAGGCCGTTAGCGGCAAAAATCGCCCGATTTTTGACCGCCAGCGGCGAAAATCGCACGGTTTTTGGCTGCTAGCGGCGAAAATCGCACTATTTTTGGCTGGTACCGGCGAAAGTCGCGATTTTTGCCCGCCAGCTGCGAAAATCGCATGGTTTTTGGCCGCTAGCGGCGAAAATCGCGAGGTTTTTGGACGGTAGCGGCGAAAATCGCGCTATTTTTGCCCGCCAGCTGCAAAAATCGCATAGTTTCTGGCGGCTAGAGGCGAAAATCGCGCGATTTTCGGCCGTTAGCCGCAAAAATCGCCCGATTTTTGACCGCTAGCGGCGAAATTCGCACGATTTTTAGCCGCTAGCGGCGAAATTTGCACGATTTTTGGCCGCTAGCGGCGAAAATCGCCCCATTTTTGGCCGCTAGCGGCGAAAATAGCCCCTTTTTTGGCCGCTAGCGGCGAAAATCGGTCGATTTTTGGCAGGTAGCGGGGAAATTCGCGCGATTTTGCCCGCCAGCTGCAAAAATCGCATAATTTCTGACCGCTAGCGTCGAAAATAGCGCGGTTTTCGGCCGTTAGCCGCAAAAATCGCCCGATTTTTGGCCGCTATCGGTGAAAATCGCACGGTTTTTGGCCGCTAGCGGCGAAAATCGCGCGATTTTTGGCCGCCAGCTGCGAAAATCGCATGGATTTTGGCCGCTAGCGGTGAAAATCGCGCGGTTTTTGGCCGGTAGCGGCGAAAATCCTGCTATTTTTGCCCGCCAGCTGCAAAATTCGCATAGATTCTGGCCGCTAGCGGCGAAAATCGCACGATTTTTGGCCGCTAGCGGCGAAATTTGCACGATTTTTGGCCGCTAGAAGCGAAAATCGCCCCATTTTTGTCCGCTAGCGGCGAAAATCGGTCGATTTTTGGCAGGTAGCGGCGAAATTCGCGCGATTTTTGCCCGCCAGCTGCAAAAATCGCAATGGTTTCTGGCCGCTAGCGAAAGTAGCCCAATTTTGGGCTACAAAGTAGCGAAAGTAGCCCAATTTTGGGCTACAAAGTAGCGAAAGTAGCCCAATTTTGGGCTACAAAGTAGCGAAAGTAGCCCAATTTTGGGCTACAAAGTAGCGAACGTAGCCCAAAATTGGGCTAGCGGCGAAAATCGCGCTATTTTTGCCCGCCAGCTGCGAAAATCGCATGGATTTTGGCCGCTAGCGGTGAAAATCGCGCGGTTTTTGGCCGGTAGCGGCGAAAATCGCGCTCTTTTTCCCCGCCAGCTGCAAAACTCGCATAGTTTCTGGCCGCTAGCGGCAGTAATCACGCGATTTTTGGCCGCTAGCGGCGAAATTCGCACGATTTTTGGCCGCTAGCGGCGAATTTTGCACGATTTTTGGCCGCTAGCGGCGAAAATCGCCCCATTTTTGGCCGCTAGCGGCGAAAATAGCTCCTTTTTTGGCCGCTAGCGGCGAAAAATCGGTCGATTTTTGGGAGGTAGCGGCGAAGTTCGCGCCATTTTTGCCCGCCAGCTGCAAAAATCGCATGGTTTCTGGCGGCTAGCGTCGAAAATAGCGCGGTTTTTGACCGCTAGCGGCGAAAATCGCCCGATTTTTTGCCGCTAGCCGCGAAAATCGCACGGTTTTTGGCCGCTAGCGGCGAAAATCGCGCGATTTTTGGCCGGTAGCGGCGAAAATCGCGATTTTTGCCCACCAGCTGCGAAAATCGCATGGATTTTAGCCGCTAGTGGTGAAAATCGCGTGGTTTTTGCCCGGTAGCGGCGAAAATCGCGCTATTTTTGCCCGCCAGCTGCAAAAATCGCATAGTTTCTGGCCGCTAGCGGCGAAAATCGCGCGATTTTTGGCCGCTAGCGGCGAAATTCGCACGATTTTTGGCCACTAGCGGCGAAATTTGCACGATTTTTGGCCGCTAGCGGGGAAAATCGCCCCATTTTTGGCCGCTAGTGGCGAAAATAGCCCTTTTTTTGGCCGCTAGCGGCGAAAATCGGTCGATTTTTGGCAGGTAGCGGCGAAATTCGCGCGATTTTTGCCCGCGAGCTGCAAAAATCGCATGGTTTCTGACCGCTAGCGTCGAAAATAGCGCGGTTTTCGGCCGTTAGCCGCAAAAATCGCGCGATTTTTGGCCGCCACCTGCGAAAATCGCATAGTTTTTGGCCGGTAGCGGCGAAAATCGCGCTATTTTTGGCCGCCAGCTGCAAAAATCGCATAGTTTCTGGCCGCTAGCGGCGAAAATCGCGCGATTTTTGGCCGCTAGCGGCGAAATTCGCACGATTTTTGGCCGCTAGCGCTGAAATTTGCACGATTTTTGGCCGCTAGCGGCGAAAATCGCCCCATTTTCGGACGCTAGCGGCGAAAATAGCCCCTTTTTTGGCCGCTAGCGGCAAAAATCGACCGAGTTTTGCCCGCCAGCTGCGAAAATCGTATGGTTTTTGGCCGCTAGCGGCGAAAATCGCGCGGTTTTTGGCCAGTAACGGCGAAAATCGCGCTATTTTTGCCTGCCAGCTGCAAAAATCGTATAGTTTCTGGCCGCTAGCTGCGAAAATCGCGCGATTTTTGGCCGCTAGCGGCGAAAATCGCGATGTTTTTAGCCGGTAGCGGCGAAAATCGCGATTTTTGCCCGCCAGCTGCGAAAATCGCATGGATTTTGGCCGCTAGCGCCGTAAATCGAGCTATTTTTGCCCGCCAGCTGCGAAAATCTTATGGTTTTTGGCCGCTAGCGGCGAAAATAGCTTGGTTTTCGGCCGCTAGCGGCGAAAATCGCGCTATTTTTGGCCGGTAGCGGCGAAAATCGCGCTATTTTTGCCCGCTAGCGGCGAAAATCGCACAGTTTTTGGCCGCTAGCGGCGAAAATCGCGCTATTTTTGGCCGGTAGCGGCGAAAATCGCGATTTTTGCTCGCCAGCTGCGAAAATCGCATGGTTTTTGGCCGCTAGCGGCGAAAATCGCGCGGTTTTTGGCCGGTAGCGGCGAAAATCGCGCTATTTTTGCCCGCCAGCTGCAAAAATCGCATAGTTTCTGGCCGCTAGCGGCGAAAATCGCGCGATTTTTGGCCGCAAGCGGCGAAATTCGCACGATTTTTGGCCGCTAGCGGCGAAATTTGCACCATTTTTGGCCGCTAGCGGCGAAAATCGCCCTATTTTTGGCCGCTAGTGGCGAAAATAGCCCCTTTTTTGGCCGCTAGCGGCGAAAATCGGTCGATTTTTGGCAGGTAGCGGCGAAATTCGCGCGATTTTTGCCCGCCAGCTGCAACAATCGCATAGTTTCTGGCCGCTAGCGTCGAAAATAGCGCGGTTTCCGGCCGTTAGCCGCAAAAACCGCCCGATTTTTGGCCGCTTGCGGCGAAAATCGCACGGTTTTTGGCCGCTAGCAGCGAAAATCGCGCTATTTTTGGCCGGTAGCGGCGAAAATCGCGATTTTTGCTCGCCAGCTGCGAAAATCGCATGGTTTTTGGCCGCTAGCGGCGAAAATCGCGCGGTTTTTGGCCGGTAGCGGCGAAAATCGCGCTATTTTTGCCCGCCAGCTGCAAAAATCGAATAGTTTCTGGCCGCTAGCGGCGAAAATCGCGCGATTTTTGGCCGCAAGCGGCGAAATTCGCACGATTTTTGGCCGCTAGCGGCGAAATTTGCACGATTTTTGGGCGCTAGCGGCGAAAATCGCCCCATTTTTGGCCGCTAGCGGCGAAAATAGCCCCTTTATTGGCCGCTAGCGGCGAAAATCGGTCGAATTTTGGCAGGTAGCGGCGAAATTCGCGCGATTTTTGCCCGCCAGCTGAAAAAATCGCATGGTTTCTGACCGCTAGCGTCGAAAATAGCGCGGTTTTCGGCCGTTAGCGGCAAAAATCGCGTGATTTTTGGCCGCTAGCGGCGATAACCGCACGGTTTTAGGCCGCAAGCGCCGAAAATCGCGCTATTTTTGGCCGGTAGCGGCGAAAATCGCGATTTTTGGCCGCCAGCTGCGAAAATCGCATGGATTTTGGCCGCTAGCGGTGAAAATCGCGCGGTTTTTGGCCGGTAGCGGCGAAAATCGCGCTATTTTTTCCCGCCAGCTGGAAAAATCGCAAAGATTCTGGCCACTAGCGGCAGTAATCGCGCGATTTTTGGCCGCTAGCGGCGAAATTCGCACGATTTTTGGCCGCTAGCGGCGAAATTTGCACGATTTTTGGCCGCTAGCGGCGAAAATCGCCCCATTTTTGGCCGCTAGCGGCGAAAATAGCCCCTTTTTTGGCCGCTAGCGGCGAAAATCGGTCGATTTTTGGCAGGTAGCGGCGAAATTCGCGCTATTTTTGCCCGCCAGCTGCAAAAATCGCATGGTTTCTGGCTTCTAGCGTCGAATATAGCGCGGTTTTCGGCCGTTAGCCGCAAAAATCGCCCGATTTTTGGCCGCTAGCCACGAAAATCGCACGGTTTTTGGCCGCTAGCGGCGAAAATCGCGCGATTTTTGGCCGGTAGCGGCGAAAATCGCGATTTTTGCCCGCCACCTGCAAAAATCGCATAGTTTCTGGCCGCTAGCGGCGAAAATCGCGCGATTTTTGGCCGCTAGCGGCGAAATTCGCACTATTTTTGCCCGCCAGCTGCAAAAATCGCATAGTTTCTGGCCGCTAGCGTCGAAAATAGCGCGGTTTTAGGCCGTTAGCGGCAAAAATCGCCCGATTTTTGACCGCTAGCGGCGAAAATCGCACGGTTTTTGGCCGCTAGCGGCGAAAATCGCGTTATTTTTGACCGGTAGCGGCGAAATTTGCGCGATTTTTGCCCGCCAAAAAAATAGCGTCGAAAATAGCGCTGTTTTCGGCCGTTAGCGGCAAAAATCGCCCGATTTTTGCCCGCCAGCTGCGAAAATCGCATGGTTTTTGGCCGCTAGCGGCTGAAATCGCGCGGTTTTTGGCCAGTAGGGGCGGAAATCGCGCTATTTTTGCCTGCCAGCTGCAAAAATCGTATAGTTTTTGGCCGCTAGCGGCGAAAATCGCGCGATTTTTGGCCGCTAGCGGCGAAAATCGGTCGATTTTTGGAAGGTAGCGGCGAAATTCGCGCCATTTTTGCCCGCCAACTGCAAAAATCGCATGGTTTCTGGCCGCTAGCGTCGAAAATAGCGCGGTTCTTGGCCGTTAGCCGCAAAAATCGCCCGTTTTTTGGCCGCTAGCCGCGAAAATCGCACGGTTTTTGGCCGCTAGCGGCGAAAATCGCGCGATTTTTGGCCGGTATCGGCGAAAATCGCGATTTTTGCCCGCCAGCTGCGATAATCGCATGGATTTTGGCCGCTAGCGGCGAAAATCGCGCGGTTTTTGGACGGTAGCGGCGAAAATCGCGCTATTTTTGCCCGCCAGCTGCAAAAATCGCATAGTTTCTGGCCGCTAGCGGCGAAAATCGCGCGATTTTTGGCCGCTATCGGCGAAATTCGCACGATTTTTGGCCGCTAGCGCCGAAATTTGCACGATTTTTGGCCGCTAGCGGCGAAAATCGCCCCATTTTTGGCCGCTAGCTGCGAAAATAGCCCCTTTTTTTGGCCGTTAGTGGCGAAAATCGGTCGATTTTTGGCAGGTAGCGGCGAAATTCGCGCGATTTTTGCCCGCCAGCTGCAAAAATCGCAATGGTTTCTGGCCGCTAGCGTCGAAAATAGCGTGGATTTCGGCCGTTAGCCGCAAAAATCGCCCGATTTTTGGCCGCTAGCGGCGAAAATCGCACGATTTTGGCCGCTAGCGGCGAAAATCGCGCTATTTTTGGCCGGTAGCGGCGAAAATCGCAATTTTTGCCCGCCAGCTGCGAAAATCGCATGGATTTTGGCCGCTAGCGGCGAAAATCGCGCGATTTTCGGCCGTTAGCCGCAAAAATCGCCAGATTTTTGGCCGCTAGCGGCGAAAATCGCACGGTTTTTGGTCGCTAGCAGCGAAAATCGCGCGATTTTTGGCCGGTAGCGGTGAAAATCGCGATTTTTGCCCGCCAGCTGCGAAAATCGCATGGATTTTGGCCGCTAGCGGTGAAAATCGCGCGGTTTTTGGCCGTTAGCGGCGAAAATCGCGCTCTTTTTCCCCGCCAGCTGCAAAACTCGCATAGTTTCTGGCCGCTAGCGGCAGTAATCACGCGATTTTTGGCCGCTAGCGGCGAAATTCGCACGATTTTTGGCCGCTAGCGGCGAATTTTGCACGATTTTTGGCCGCTAGCGGCGAAAATCGCCCCATTTTTGGCCGCTAGCGGCGAAAATAGCTCCTTTTTTGGCCGCTAGCGGCGAAAAATCGGTCGATTTTTGGGAGGTAGCGGCGAAGTTCGCGCCATTTTTGCCCGCCAGCTGCAAAAATCGCATGGTTTCTGGCGGCTAGCGTCGAAAATAGCGCGGTTTTTGACCGCTAGCGGCGAAAATCGCCCGATTTTTTGCCGCTAGCCGCGAAAATCGCACGGTTTTTGGCCGCTAGCGGCGAAAATCGCGCGATTTTTGGCCGGTAGCGGCGAAAATCGCGATTTTTGCCCACCAGCTGCGAAAATCGCATGGATTTTAGCCGCTAGTGGTGAAAATCGCGTGGTTTTTGCCCGGTAGCGGCGAAAATCGCGCTATTTTTGCCCGCCAGCTGCAAAAATCGCATAGTTTCTGGCCGCTAGCGGCGAAAATCGCGCGATTTTTGGCCGCTAGCGGCGAAATTCGCACGATTTTTGGCCACTAGCGGCGAAATTTGCACGATTTTTGGCCGCTAGCGGGGAAAATCGCCCCATTTTTGGCCGCTAGTGGCGAAAATAGCCCTTTTTTTGGCCGCTAGCGGCGAAAATCGGTCGATTTTTGGCAGGTAGCGGCGAAATTCGCGCGATTTTTGCCCGCGAGCTGCAAAAATCGCATGGTTTCTGACCGCTAGCGTCGAAAATAGCGCGGTTTTCGGCCGTTAGCCGCAAAAATCGCGCGATTTTTGGCCGCCACCTGCGAAAATCGCATAGTTTTTGGCCGGTAGCGGCGAAAATCGCGCTATTTTTGGCCGCCAGCTGCAAAAATCGCATAGTTTCTGGCCGCTAGCGGCGAAAATCGCGCGATTTTTGGCCGCTAGCGGCGAAATTCGCACGATTTTTGGCCGCTAGCGGCGAAATTTGCACGATTTTTGGCCGCTAGCGGCGAAAATCGCCCCATTTTCGGACGCTAGCGGCGAAAATAGCCCCTTTTTTGGCCGCTAGCGGCAAAAATCGGTCGTTTTTTGGCATGTCGCGGCGAAATTCGCGCGATTTTTGCCCGCCAGCTGCAAAAATTGCATGGTTTCTGGCCGCTAGCGTCGAAAATAGCGCTGTTTTTGGCCGTTAGCGGCAAAAATCGACCGAGTTTTGCCCGCCAGCTGCGAAAATCGTATGGTTTTTGGCCGCTAGCGGCGAAAATCGCGCGGTTTTTGGCCAGTAACGGCGAAAATCGCGCTATTTTTGCCTGCCAGCTGCAAAAATCGTATAGTTTCTGGCCGCTAGCTGCGAAAATCGCGCGATTTTTTGCCGCTAGCGGCGAAAATCGCGCTGTTTTTAGCCGGTAGCGGCGAAAATCGCGATTTTTGCCCGCCAGCTGCGAAAATCGCATGGATTTTGGCCGCTAGCGCCGTAAAACGAGCTATTTTTGCCCGCCAGCTGCGAAAATCTTATGGTTTTTGGCCGCTAGCGGCGAAAATAGCTTGGTTTTCGGCCGCTAGCGGCGAAAATCGCGCTATTTTTGGCCGGTAGCAGCGAAAATCGCGATTTTTGCCCGGTAGCGGCGAAAATCGCAGTTTTTGGCCGCTAGCGGCGAAAATCGCGCTATTTTTGGCCGGTAGCGGCGAAAATCGCGATTTTTGCTCGCCAGCTGCGAAAATCGCATGGTTTTTGGCCGCTAGCGGCGAAAATCGCGCGGTTTTTGGCCGGTAGCGGCGAAAATCCCGCTATTTTTGCCCGCCAGCTGCAAAATTCGCATAGATTCTGGCCGCTAGCGGCGAAAATCGCACGATTTTTGGCCGCTAGCGGCGAAATTTGCACGATTTTTGGCCGCTAGAAGCGAAAATCGCCCCATTTTTGTCCGCTAGCGGCGAAAATCGGTCGATTTTTGGCAGGTAGCGGCGAAATTCGCGCGATTTTTGCCCGCCAGCTGCAAAAATCGCAATGGTTTCTGGCCGCTAGCGAAAATAGCCCAATTTTGGGCTACAAAGTAGCGAAAGTAGCCCAATTTTGGGCTACAAAGTAGCGAAAGTAGCCCAAAATTGGGCTACAAAGTAGCGAAAGTAGCCCAAAATTGGGCTACAAAGTAGCGAAAGTAGCCCAATTTTGGGCTACAAAGTAGCGAAAGTAGCCCAATTTTGGGCTACAAAGTAGCGAAAGTAGCCCAATTTTGGGCTACAAAGTAGCGAAAGTAGCCCAATTTTGGGCTACAAAGTAGCGAACGTAGCCCAAAATTGGGCTAGCGGCGAAAATCGCACTATTTTTGCCCGCCAGCTGCGAAAATCGCATGGATTTTGGCCGCTAGCGGTGAAAATCGCATGGTTTTTGGCCGCTAGCGGCGAAAATCGCGCTATTTTTGTCCGCCAGCTGCAAAAATCGCATAGTTTCTGGCCGCTAGCGGCGAAAATCGCGCGATTTTCGGCCGTTAGCCGCAAAAATCGCCCGATTTTTGGCCGCTAGTGGCGAAAATCGCACGGTTTTTGGTCGCTAGCAGCGAAAATCGCGCGATTTTTGGCCGGTAGCGGTGAAAATCGCGATTTTTGCCCGCCAGCTGCGAAAATCGCATGGATTTTGGCCGCTAGCGGTGAAAATCGCGCGGTTTTTGGCCGGTAGCGGCGAAAATCGCGCTCTTTTTCCCCGCCAGCTGCAAAACTCGCATAGTTTCTGGCCGCTAGCGGCAGTAATCACGCGATTTTTGGCCGCTAGCGGCGAAATTCGCACGATTTTTGGCCGCTAGCGGCGAATTTTGCACGATTTTTGGCCGCTAGCGGCGAAAATCGCCCCATTTTTGGCCGCTAGCGGCGAAAAATCGGTCGATTTTTGGGAGGTAGCGGCGAAGTTCGCGCCATTTTTGCCCGCCAGCTGCAAAAATCGCATGGTTTCTGGCGGCTAGCGTCGAAAATAGCGCGGTTTTTGGCCGCGAGCGGCGAAAATCGCCCGATTTTTTGCCGCTAGCCGCGAAAATCGCACGGTTTTTGGCCGCTAGCGGCGAAAATCGCGCGATTTTTGGCCGGTAGCGGCGAAAATCGCGATTTTTGCCCACCAGATGCGAAAATCGCATGGATTTTAGCCGCTAGTGGTGAAAATCGCGTGGTTTTTGCCCGGTAGCGGCGAAAATCGCGCTATTTTTGCCCGCCAGCTGCAAAAATCGCATAGTTTCTGGCCGCTAGCGGCGAAAATCGCGCGATTTTTGGCCGCTAGCGGCGAAATTCGCACGATTTTTGGCCGCTAGCGGGGAAAATCGCCCCATTTTTGGCCGCTAGTGGCGAAAATAGCCCTTTTTTTGGCCGCTAGCGGCGAAAATCGGTCGATTTTTGGCAGGTAGCGGCGAAATTCGCGCGATTTTTGCCCGCGAGCTGCAAAAATCGCATGGTTTCTGACCGCTAGCGTCGAAAATAGCGCGGTTTTCGGCCGTTAGCCGCAAAAATCGCGCGATTTTTGGCCGCCACCTGCGAAAATCGCATAGTTTTTGGCCGGTAGCGGCGAAAATCGCGCTATTTTTGGCAGCCAGCTGCAAAAATCGCATAGTTTCTGGCCGCTAGCGGCGAAAATCGCGCAATTTTTGGCCGCTAGCGGCGAAATTCGCACGATTTTTGGCCGCTAGCGGCGAAATTTGCACGATTTTTGGCCGCTAGCGGCGAAAATCGCCCCATTTTCGGACGCTAGCGGCGAAAATAGCCCCTTTTTTGGCCGCTAGCGGCAAAAATCGACCGAGTTTTGCCCGCCAGCTGCGAAAATCGTATGGTTTTTGGCCGCTAGCGGCGAAAATCGCGCGGTTTTTGGCCAGTAACGGCGAAAATCGCGCTATTTTTGCCTGCCAGCTGCAAAAATCGTATAGTTTCTGGCCGCTAGCTGCGAAAATCGCGCGATTTTTGGCCGCTAGCGGCGAAAATCGCGCTGTTTTTAGCCGGTAGCGGCGAAAATCGCGATTTTTGCCCGCCAGCTGCGAAAATCGCATGGATTTTGGCCGCTAGCGCCGTAAATCGAGCTATTTTTGCCCGCCAGCTGCGAAAATCTTATGGTTTTTGGCCGCTAGCGGCGAAAATAGCTTGGTTTTCGGCCGCTAGCGGCGAAAATCGCGCTATTTTTGGCCGGTAGCAGCGAAAATCGCGATTTTTGCCCGCTAGCGGCGAAAATCGCACAGTTTTTGGCCGCTAGCGGCGAAAATCGCGCTATTTTTGGCCGGTAGCGGCGAAAATCGCGATTTTTGCTCGCCAGCTGCGAAAATCGCATGGTTTTTGGCCGCTAGCGGCGAAAATCGCGCGGTTTTTGGCCGGTAGCGGCGAAAATCGCGCTATTTTTGCCCGCCAGCTGCAAAAATCGCATAGTTTCTGGCCGCTAGCGGCGAAAATCGCGCGATTTTTGGCCGCAAGCGGCGAAATTCGCACGATTTTTGGCCGCTAGCGGCGAAATTTGCACCATTTTTGGCCGCTAGCGGCGAAAATCGCCCTATTTTTGGCCGCTAGTGGCGAAAATAGCCCCTTTTTTGGCCGCTAGCGGCGAAAATCGCGCGATTTTTGGCAGGTAGCGGCGAAATTCGCGCGATTTTTGCCCGCCAGCTGCAACAATCGCATAGTTTCTGGCCGCTAGCGTCGAAAATAGCGCGGTTTCCGGCCGTTAGCCGCAAAAACCGCCCGATTTTTGGCCGCTTGCGGCGAAAATCGCACGGTTTTTGGCCGCTAGCAGCGAAAATCGCGCTATTTTTGGCCGGTAGCGGCGAAAATCGCGATTTTTGCTCGCCAGCTGCGAAAATCGCATGGTTTTTGGCCGCTAGCGGCGAAAATCGCGCGGTTTTTGGCCGGTAGCGGCGAAAATCGCGCTATTTTTGCCCGCCAGCTGCAAAAATCGAATAGTTTCTGGCCGCTAGCGGCGAAAATCGCGCGATTTTTGGCCGCAAGCGGCGAAATTCGCACGATTTTTGGCCGCTAGCGGCGAAATTTGCACGATTTTTGGGCGCTAGCGGCGAAAATCGCCCCATTTTTGGCCGCTAGCGGCGAAAATAGCCCCTTTATTGGCCGCTAGCGGCGAAAATCGGTCGAATTTTGGCAGGTAGCGGCGAAATTCGCGCGATTTTTGCCCGCCAGGTGAAAAAATCGCATGGTTTCTGACCGCTAGCGTCGAAAATAGCGCGGTTTTCGGCCGTTAGCGGCAAAAATCGCGTGATTTTTGGCCGCTAGCGGCGATAACCGCACGGTTTTAGGCCGCAAGCGCCGAAAATCGCGCTATTTTTGGCCGGTAGCGGCGAAAATCGCGATTTTTGGCCGCCAGCTGCGAAAATCGCATGGATTTTGGCCGCTAGCGGTGAAAATCGCGCGGTTTTTGGCCGGTAGCGGCGAAAATCGCGCTATTTTTTCCCGCCAGCTGGAAAAATCGCAAAGATTCTGGCCACTAGCGGCAGTAATCGCGCGATTTTTGGCCGCTAGCGGCGAAATTCGCACGATTTTTGGCCGCTAGCGGCGAAATTTGCACGATTTTTGGCCGCTAGCGGCGAAAATCGCCCCATTTTTGGCCGCTAGCGGCGAAAATAGCCCCTTTTTTGGCCGCTAGCGGCGAAAATCGGTCGATTTTTGGCAGGTAGCGGCGAAATTCGCGCTATTTTTGCCCGCCAGCTGCAAAAATCGCATGGTTTCTGGCTTCTAGCGTCGAATATAGCGCGGTTTTCGGCCGTTAGCCGCAAAAATCGCCCGATTTTTGGCCGCTAGCCGCGAAAATCGCACGGTTTTTGGCCGCTAGCGGCGAAAATCGCGCGATTTTTGGCCGGTAGCGGCGAAAATCGCGATTTTTGCCCGCCACCTGCAAAAATCGCATAGTTTCTGGCCGCTAGCGGCGAAAATCGCGCGATTTTTGGCCGCTAGCGGCGAAATTCGCACTATTTTTGCCCGCCAGCTGCAAAAATCGCATAGTTTCTGGCCGCTAGCGTCGAAAATAGCGCGGTTTTAGGCCGTTAGCGGCAAAAATCGCCCGATTTTTGACCGCTAGCGGCGAAAATCGCACGGTTTTTGGCCGCTAGCGGCGAAAATCGCGTTATTTTTGACCGGTAGCGGCGAAATTTGCGCGATTTTTGCCCGCCAAAAAAATAGCGTCGAAAATAGCGCTGTTTTCGGCCGTTAGCGGCAAAAATCGCCCGATTTTTGCCCGCCAGCTGCGAAAATCGCATGGTTTTTGGCCGCTAGCGGCTGAAATCGCGCGGTTTTTGGCCAGTAGGGGCGGAAATCGCGCTATTTTTGCCTGCCAGCTGCAAAAATCGTATAGTTTCTGGCCGCTAGCGGCGAAAATCGCGCGATTTTTGGCCGCTAGCGGCGAAAATCGCGCGATTTTTGGCCGCTAGCGGCGAAAATCGGTCGATTTTTGGAAGGTAGCGGCGAAATTCGCGCCATTTTTGCCCGCCAACTGCAAAAATCGCATGGTTTCTGGCCGCTAGCGTCGAAAATAGCGCGGTTCTTGGCCGTTAGCCGCAAAAATCGCCCGTTTTTTGGCCGCTAGCCGCGAAAATCGCACGGTTTTTGGCCGCTAGCGGCGAAAATCGCGCGATTTTTGGCCGGTATCGGCGAAAATCGCGATTTTTGCCCGCCAGCTGCGATAATCGCATGGATTTTGGCCGCTAGCGGCGAAAATCGCGCGGTTTTTGGACGGTAGCGGCGAAAATCGCGCTATTTTTGCCCGCCAGCTGCAAAAATCGCATAGTTTCTGGCCGCTAGCGGCGAAAATCGCGCGATTTTTGGCCGCTATCGGCGAAATTCGCACGATTTTTGGCCGCTAGCGCCGAAATTTGCACGATTTTTGGCCGCTAGCGGCGAAAATCGCCCCATTTTTGGCCGCTAGCTGCGAAAATAGCCCCTTTTTTTGGCCGTTAGTGGCGAAAATCGGTCGATTTTTGGCAGGTAGCGGCGAAATTCGCGCGATTTTTGCCCGCCAGCTGCAAAAATCGCAATGGTTTCTGGCCGCTAGCGTCGAAAATAGCGTGGATTTCGGCCGTTAGCCGCAAAAATCGCCCGATTTTTGGCCGCTAGCGGCGAAAATCGCACGATTTTGGCCGCTAGCGGCGAAAATCGCGCTATTTTTGGCCGGTAGCGGCGAAAATCGCAATTTTTGCCCGCCAGCTGCGAAAATCGCATGGATTTTGGCCGCTAGCGGTGAAAATCGCGCGGTTTTTGGCCGGTAGCGACGAAAATCGCGCTATTTTTCCGCGCCAGCTGCAAAAATCGCATAGTTTCTGGCCGCTAGCGGCAGTAATCGCGCGATTTTTGACCGCTAGCGGCGAAATTCGCACGATTTTTGGCCGCTAGCGGCGAAATTTGCACGATTTTTGGCCGCTAGCGGCGAAAATCGCCCCATTTTTGGCCGCTAGCGGCGAAAATAGCCCCTTTTTTGGCCGCTAGCGGCAAAAATCGGTCGATTTTTGGCAGGTAGCGGCGAAATTCGCTCCATTTTTGCCCTCCAGCAAAGTAGTGTTGTGGTGGCTCTGGTGTCGTGGTGGCTGTGGTATGGTGGTGGTGGTTGTGGTGTGGTGGTGGCTGTGGTGTGGTGGTGGCTGTGGTGTGGTGGTGGCTGTGGTGTGTTGGTGGTGGCTGTGTTGTGGTGGTGGTGGCTGTGGTGTGGTGGTGGTGGCTGTGGTGTGGTGGTGGTGGCTGTGGTGTGGTGGTGGTGGTGGCTGTGGTGTGGTGGTGGTGGCTGTGTTGGTGGTGGTGGCTGTGTTGGTGGTGGTGGTGTTTGATGTGTGGTGGTGGTGGCTGTGGTGTGGTGGCTGTGGTGTGGTGGTAACTTTGGTGTGGTGGTGATGGCTGTGGTGTGGTGGCTGTGGTGTGGTGGTGGTGGCTGTGTTGGTGGTGGTGGCTGTGGTGTGGTGGTGGCTGTGTTGGTGGTGGTGGTGGCTGTGTTGGTGGTGGTGGCTGTGGTGTGGTGGTGGTGGCTGTGTTGGTGGTGGTGGCTGTGGTGTGGTGGGGGTTGTGGTGTGGTGGTGATGGCTGTGGTGTGGTGGCTGTGGTGTGGTGGTAACTTTGGTATGGTGGTGGTGGCTGTGTTGGTGGTGGTGGCTGTGGTGTGGTGGTGGCTGTGTTGGTGGTGGTGGCTGTGGTGTGGTGGGGGTTGTGGTGTGGTGGTGGCTCTGGTGTAGTGGTGGTGGCTGTGGTGTGGTGGTGGCTGTGTTGGTGGTGGTGGCTGTGGTGTGGTGGGGGTTGTGGTGTGGTGGTGGCTCTGGTGTAGTGGTGGTGGCTGTGGTGTGGTAGTGGCTGTGGTGTGGTGGTTGCTGTGGTGTAGTGGTTGCTCTGGTGTGGTGGTGGCTGTGGTGTGGTGGTGGTGGCTGTGGTTTGGTGGTGGTGGCTGTGGTGTGGTGGTGGTGGCTGTGGTGTGGTTGTGGTGTTTGATGTGTGGTGGTGGTGGCTGTGGTGTGGTGGCTGTGGTGTGGTGGTGGCTGTGGTGTGGTGGTGGCTGTGGTGTGGTGGTGGTGGCTGTGGTGTGGTGGTGGTGGCTGTGGTGTCGTGGTGGCTGTGGTGTGGTGTGGTGATGGCTGTGGTATGGTGGTGGCTGTGGTGTGGTGGTGGCAGTGGTGTGGTGGTGGTGGCTCTGGTGTGGTGGTGGCTGTGGTGTGGTGGTGATGGCTGTGGTGTGGTGGTGATGGCTGTGGTGTGGTGGTGGCTGTGGTGTGGTTGTGGTGTTTGATGTGTGGTGGTGGTGGCTGTGGTGTGGTGGCTGTGGTGTGGTGGCTGTGGTGTGGTGGTAACTTTGGTGTGGTGGTGATGGCTGTGGTGTGGTGGTTGCTGTGGTGTAGTGGTTGCTGTGGTGTGGTGGTGGCTGTGGTGTGGTGGTGGTGGCTGTGGTGTGGTCGTGGCTGTGGTGTGATGAAGCCTCTAGTGTGATGAAGCCTCTAGTGTGATGAAGGCTCCTGTGTGATGAAGCCTCCAGTGTGATGAAGCCTCCAGTGTGATGAAGCTATCAGTGTGATGAAGCCTCTAGTGTGATGAAGACTCCATTGTGATGAAGCCTCTAGTGTGATGAAGTCTCTAATGTGATGAAGCCTCCAGTGTGATGAAGCCTCTAGTGTGTGTAAGCCTTTAGTGTGGTGAAACCTCCTGTATGATGAAGCCTCTAGTGTGATGAAGCCTCTAGTATGATGAAGCCTCCAGTGTGATGATGCCTCCAGTGTGATGAAGCCTCTAGTACGATGAAGCCTCTAGTGTGATGAAGCCTCCAGTGTGATGAAGCCTCTAGTACGATGAAGCCTTTAGTGTGATGAAGCCTCCAGTGTCATGAAGCCTTTATTGTGATGAAGCCTCTAGTGTCATGAAGCCTCTAGTGTGGGAAAGCCTTTAGTGTCATGAAGCCTCTGGTACGATGAAGCCTCTAGTGAGTGTAAGCCTCCAGTGTCATGAAACCTCTAGTGTCATGAAGCCTCTAGTGTGATGAAGCCTCCAGTGTGATGAAGCCTCCAGTGTGATGAAGCCTCTAGTGTGTATAAGCCTCTAGTGTGATGAAACCTCTAGTGTGATGAAGCCTCTAGTGTGATGAAGCTTCCAGTGTCATGAAGCCTCTAGTGTGATGAAGCCTCCAGTGTCATGAAGCGTCTAGTGTGTTTAAGCCTCTAGTGTGAAGAAGCCTCTAGTGTGAAGAAGCCTCTAGTGTGAAGAAGCCTCTAGTGTCATGAAGCCTCTAGTGTGTGAAGCCTCTAGTATGATGAAGCCTCTAGTGTGATGAAGCCTCCAATGTGATGATGCCTCTAGTGTGATGAAGCCTCCAGTGTGATGAAGCCTCTAGTGTGATGAAGCCTCTAGTGTGATGAAGCCTCTAGTGTGATGCCTCTAGTGTGATGAAGCCTCCTGTGTGATGAAGCCTCCAGTGTGATGAAGCCTCTAGTTTGGTGAAGCCTCTAGTGTGATGAAGCCTCTAGTGTGATGAAGCCTCTAGTGTGATGAAGCCTCCAGTGTGATGAAGCCTCCAGTGTGATGAAGCCTCTAGTTTGGTGAAGCCTCTAGTATGATGAAGCCCCTAGTGTGATGAAGCCTCTAGTGTGATGAAGCCTCTTGTGTCATGAAGCCTCTAGTGTCATGAAGCCTCCAGTGTGATGAAGTGTTCAGTGTGATGAAGCCTCTAGTGTCATGAAGCCTCCAGTGTGATGAAGCCTCTAGTGTCATGAAGCCTCTAGTGTCATAAAGCCTTTACTCTGATAAAGCCTCCAGGGTGATGAAGACTCTATTGTCATGAAGCCTCTAGTGTGATGAAGTGTCCAGTGTGATGAAGCCTTTACTCTGATGAAGCGTCCAGGGTGATGAAGCCTTTAGTGTGATGAAGCCTCTAGTGTCATGAAGCCTCCAGTGTGATGAAGTGTTTAGTGTGATGAAGCTTCTAGTGTCATGAAGCCTCTAGTGTCATGAAGCCTTTACTCTGATAAAGCGTCCAGAGTAATGAAGCTTATTGTGTGATGAAGCCTATGGTGTGATGAAGCCTCCAGTATGATGAAGCCTACAGTTTGATGAAGCCTCCAGTGTGATGAAGCCTGCAGTGCGATGAAGCCTCCAGTGTGATGAGGCCACCAGTATGATGAAGCCTCCAGTGTGATGAAGCATCTAGTGTGATGAAGCCCCCAGAGTGATGAAGCCTCCAGTGTGATGAAGCCTCCAGTGTGATGAAGCCTCCAGTTTGATGAAGTCTTTACTGTGATAAAGCTTTCAAAGTGATGAAGCTTCTAGTATGATGAAGCCTCCAGTGTGATGAAGGCTCCATTGTGATGAAGCCTCCAATGATATGAAGCCTCTAGTGTGATGAAGCCTCTAGTGTCATGAAGCCTCTAGTGTCATGAAGTCTCTAGTGTCATGAAGCCTCCAGTGTGTTGAAGCCTCTAGTGTGATGAAGCCTCTAGTGCGATGAAGCCTCCAGTGTGTTGAAGCCTCTAGTGTGATGAAGCCTCTAGTGCGATGAAGCCTCCAGTGTGATGAAGCCTCTAGTGTGATCGATCCTCCAGTGTGATGAAGCCTTTACTGTGATGAAGCCTCTAGTGTCATGAAGCCTCTAGTGTCATGAAGCCTCCAGTGTGTTGAAGCCTCTAGTGTGATGAAGCCTCTAGTGTGATGAAGCCTCCAGTGTGATGAAGCCTCTAGTGTCATGAAGCCTCTAGTGTCATAAAGCCTTTACTCTGATAAAGCCTCCAGGGTGATGAAGCCTCTAGTGTCATGAAGCCTCTAGTGTCATGTAGCCTCTGATGTGATGAAGCCTCTAGTGTCATGAAGCCTCCAGGGTGATGAAGCCTCTAGTGTGATGAAGCCTCTAGTGTCATGAACCCTTCAGTGTGGTGAAGCCTCTAGTGTGTATCAACCTGTGTATACGTATGAGTACGTGGTGAGTATAAGTGTGTTGGGAAGTGTGTATAAGTGTGACGGGAAGTGTGTATAAGTGTGTATTCATATGTATGCTCACCTTAAAGGTATAATGTCTCTCAATAATACATGTAACATTTGTAACATTTTAATAAACGCAATAAGAACACAGTTGGTTTTCACAATCAATTGTTTTTCTTACTTTTAGCAACTTGTTTCCCGTCTTCAGCAACAAACAAGCTTAACTGTTTCAAGAAACTGGTAGCATCGTTTTTACGAGTTTAGATTGGCCCGTAAATATTACGACATTGCGAATGCTGACGCTGATTGGTCCATTCAAATATCAATTTTTGAGCAAAGGCTCTGATTAGTCTATTCATACAGCTTTTTTTATGCTCAAAGTCTGTGATTGGTTCATTCAAACAACACCATCGCACGAAGCTGCCGGCAGACACGAGCTTTGTTATGCATTCATGGACGGACTGTTGCACATATTGCTACACATTCTGCAGCACATATTGACTCTGGTGTGTAGCTGTAGAGTTAGGTAAGGGTATCTTGCTCTCAGCTGTGGTAGGGTAAGATATTCCTCTGCTGTGGTTATCTTGAGAGAACGATTTTGGGGCTAAGATTCCCCGCGACCCGGTCGTCGACCAGGCCTCCTGGTTGCTGGACCTGTCAACCAGGCTGTTAGACGCGGCTGCTTGCAGTCTGACGTATGAATCACAGCCTGGTTGATCAGGTATCCTTTGGAGGTGTTTATCCAGTTCTCTCTTGAACACTGTGAGGGGTCGGCCAGTTATGTTTCTTATGTGTAGTGGAAGCGTGTTGAACAGTCTCGGGCCTCTGATGTTGATAGTTCTCTCTTGAACACCGTGAGGGGTCGGCCAGTTATGCCCCTTATGTGTAGTGGAAGCGTGTTGAACAGTCTCGGACCTCTGATGTTGATAGAGTTCTCTCTCAGAGTACCTGTTGCACCTCTGCTCTTCAACGGGGGTATTCTGCACATCCTGCCATGCCTTCTGGTCTCATGTGATGTTATTTCTGTGTGCAGGTTTGGGACCAGCCCCTCTACTATTTTCCACGTGTAAATTATTATGTATCTCTCCCGCCTGCGCTCAAGGGAATACAGATTTAGGCTCTTTAGTCGGTCCCAATAGTTTAGATGTTTTACTGAGTGGATTCTAGCAGTAAAGGATCTCTGCACGCTCTCCAGGTCAGCAATTTCTCCAGCTTTGAAAGGGGCTGTCATTGTGCAGCAGTACTCCACTTTAGAGAGCACAAGCGCTTTGAAAAGTATTTGAAATTGAAATTGAGATAAGTTTATTGATGTAAAATACACACAAAGGGATGAGGTAGCTCAAGCTATTCTCACCCCGTTCAGTACATCGTGTTAATACGTACATACATAGACACACATCACAAACAATAAACATATTACCAAACATTCTGAGAGATAAACATTTACATTTCCTAGTAATTGAAGAGTATCATCATCGGTATAGCATCTCTAGTGTGAAAAGTTCTTGTTATCCAACCTGTCATTTTTCTTGCAGTTGTGACGGCTACTTTATTGTGTTCTTTAAAGGTAAGGTCTTCCGACATGAGTACACCCAGATCCTTTACATTGCCTTTTCGTTCTATGTTCTGATTTGCCTGCGTTTTGTACGTGGTTTCTGTTTTTATATTTTCAATTTTTCCGTAGCGCATGAGCTGAAACTTATCCTCGTTGAATACCATATTATTTTCTGTAGCCCATAGAAAGACCTGATCTACATCTGATTGGAGGTTTGCCGTGTCCTCTATGTTGCCAACTCTCATGAAAATCCTAGTGTCATCTGCAAAGGATGAGTTTTGTACGGGGTTTCTGTGTCTATATTTAATTTTTTTCCGTAGCACCTGAGCTGGAACTTATCTTCATTATATATGTACCATATTATATAGTTTCTGTAGCTCATTGAAAGACCTGATTTACATAAGATTGGAGATTTGCTGTGTTCTCTATGTTATCTACTCTCATAAAAATCCTAGTGCTATCTTAGGGGTTGGGTAGGATATTCCTCAGCTGTGGTAGGGTAAGATATTCCTCAGCTGTGGTAGAGGTAAGATATTCCTCAGCTGTGGTAGGGTAAGATATTCCTCAGCTGTGGTAGGGTAAGATATTCCTCAGCTGTGGTAGGGTAAGATATTCCTCAGCTGTGGTAGGGGTAAGATATTCCTCAGCTGTGGTAGGGTAAGATATTCCTCAGCTGTGGTAGGGTAAGATATTCCTCAGCTGTGGTAGGGTAAGATATTCCTCAGCTGTGGTAGAGGTAAGATATTCCTCAGCTGTGGTATGGGTAAGATATTCCTCAGCTGTGGTAGGGTAAGATATTCCTCAGCTGTGGTAGGGTAAGATATTCCTCAGCTGTGGTAGGGTAAGATATTCCTCAGCTGTGGTAGGGTAAGATATTCCTCAGCTGTGGTAGAGGTAAGATATTCCTCAGCTGTGGTAGGGTAAGATATTCCTCAGCTGTGGTAGGGGTAAGATATTCCTCAGCTGTGGTAGGGGTAAGATATTCCTCAGCTGTGGTAGAGGTAAGATATTCCTCAGCTGTGGTAGGGGTAAGATATTCCTCAGCTGTGGTAGGGTAAGATATTCCTCAGCTGTGGTAGGGTAAGATATTCCTCAGCTGTGGTAGGGTAAGATATTCCTCAGCTGTGGTAGAGGTAAGATATTCCTCAGCTGTGGTAGGGTAAGATATTCCTCAGCTGTGGTAGGGGTAAGATATTCCTCAGCTGTGGTATGGGTTAGATATTCCTCAGCTGTGGTAGGTAATGTAGAGGCAATTCCATCAGAGCAAGCGCCCTCTTGTGGGACCTGCCCTGTAATACTCTCTATATTAAGAACATATTAAGAACATATTAAGAACATATTAAGAACAGGGAGAACCTTTAAGCTTTCATTTCATTTTCATCTTCAATCTCCACTGTGTTTGCCGCGCCCTTCAGACCGTGAGCTCCTTCACTGTAAAAATGATTTGCTGAAGTTTGGATTATCAACTTTTAATGAAATCGCCCAAGACGTTTCTTGATAAATAGACCACGGACTCAACCTTAACCAATTACGGCGATGATGAAAAAGATTACGGTTCGGGCAGGGCTTCTTCTGCCCAAGTTATCTTAAAAGAATGTTTTGTGAGGGAAGGTAGTAGTAAAAATGTATGGCTTTTGAGAGAGAGAGAGAGAGAGAGAGAGAGAGAGAGAGAGAGAGAGAGGGAGAGAGGGAGAGAGGGAGAGAGAAAGAGAGAGAGGGGGAGAGAGGGGGGGGGGAGAGAGAGAGAGAGAGATAGAGGGGGGCAGAGAGAGATAGAGGGGGGAGAGAGAGATAGTATAGTAATTACAATGTATCTTCACAATCCCAATGTACCTTCTTGTATATAAATAAATAAATAAATAAATAAATAAATAAATAAATAAATAAATAAATAAATAAATAAAAGATAGAGGGGGAGAGAGAGATAAAGGGGAGAGAGAGAGAGAGATAAAGGGGAGAGAGAGAGAGAGAGAGAGAGAGAGAGAGAGAGAGAGAGAGAGAGAGAGAGAGAGAGAGAGAGAGAGAGAGAGAGAGAGAGAGAGAGAGAAAGAGAGAGGGGGGAGAGAGAGAGGGGGGGGGGAGGCTCAGCTCCACATTTCTCCCACATTTTACCGTCAAAATAAACTCTCGTGACACATCACACTTGACTGAGTTTATCAACACTTCCCTGAACTCACCTCAGTGTGCGTATATCATATTCGTATATCAGTATACACATATACGTATATCAGAATACACATATAAAAGTATAGAAGTCCGTCCAGCTGAATGTCTCGCTATAAGAGCTAGACATACTGGATCATAATATCTTTTTCCACAGGAAATGAACTGTATAACGCAATGTTCAGCCCGAGGTAATCAAAAATACCAAACTCCAAAAATCAGAAATATAAAAAAAATAGCAACGTGGATAGAGCTTCTGTTTTCCTCTCGCGGGGTCGGTGGTTCGAGTCCCCCCTAGTGCCCAGGAGAATAAAATAATTGAAAATGTTAACGATTAAAATAAAATTGGCCCACTTTTGAGGGAATTTAACCCGTCCTCTTAAAAATAACGTCACTTTTGGCTGGTATGCGCGGCGCTATGGCCAAATTTGGACGTAATTTGAAATGAAATCGACTCACAAAAGTGACGTACTGTTCCGTTTTCTGTTTGAGTCGTCCGACCTACTCGGCCAGCATGGAAAAGGATTCTTTCCATTAACATTTTTCATATCGTTTTGAAACTTATGAGAATTGCCTGCCCACCTAACCTATCAGACGACCCTTAACTTACTGTTGTTGAAAAAAAATTCCAAAATTTATATTAATTTTTTTTCATTTTCAAATTACGTCCATATTCGGTCATACGGGTAAACGGCCAAAAGCGACGTTCTTTTTAAGAGGACTGGTTGATATGTTTACAAGAAAGACTGCTACCAATATATTATATATATATATATATATATATATATATATATATATATATATATATATATATATATATATATATATATATATATATATATATATATATATATATATATATATATATATATATATATATATATATATATATATACACGAACATGTACACAAATAGATATACATATCAATAATCTTTTTATCTCAAGTGACTGAACAAACAAGAGGCTCACAACAGTCACTATACAAGGCACTTTACATCTATAGTGAGTCACACAGTTACTAGTCTTGCTCCACACCCACCCAACTGGGCGGCGGCTTTACAGTCGTGTGCATGCATTACCTACAGTAAGCAAACTTTGGATACTTCGCTAAGATTCCCGGCAGTACATCATTAAGAATGAAGTACTTACACATTTCTTGGACGCCAATTATGGTGATATCTCTGAATTATGGTGATAACAGTGAATAGTTCTGCTGACAGAGTTTACATTTAGTCAAATCTACATCAGCAGATGTTGCAAACTCCCAGAGGTACTTGTAGCCGAGCCTAAGCCTAGCAGTGGTAACATCTAGAAGTCTGCTAACCTTCTTGGATGACCCATAGACGTGCGGTTCTTCGTGCATAATAGAATAATGATAGATGGAATAACTGGTGTGAATTTCACTTTGCCTCAAGTCTACAAAATTTAGTTGATGTTCCCGGGATATTGCTGCCCTCAGGCTGCTCAAAGGCAGTCCAAGATGGTAATCAATTCCCTCTTTACGAGCAAAAGTCTTGTCTAACTCATCAGTTCTATCATGCATTCGGAGACCAATATGGGAAGGAATCCACAGAAGACAAACTCTGACTCCATCATTGATTATTTCATTATATCTGTGTCTAGCTTCAGAGATAAGCACGTCACAGTTATGCCTTGGGGAGCTGAGGGCAGTCAAGGATGACAAGGAGTCACTTACAATTATCGTGTTAGCTTTGGTTTTATAAACTCGTTCGAGTGCGAGGATTATGGCAACCAATTCTGTTTGAAGAGTGGAGGCCCAGTTACTGAGACGCGCTCCACACTCATGGGAGAAGGAACCATCTCTCCCCGTCACAACAACTGAACTTCCAGCTGCATGAGAAAGAGACAGAGAGAGAGAGAGAGGGAGAGAGAGAGAGAGAGAGAGAGAGAGAGAGAGAGAGAGAGAGAGAGAGAGAGAGAGAGAGAGAGAAAGAGAGAGAGAGAGAAAGAGAGAGAGAGAGAGAGAGAGAGAGAGAGAGAGAGAGAGAGAGAGAGAGAGAGAGAGAGAGAGAGAGAGAGAGAGAGAGAAAGAGAGAGAGAGAGAGAGAGAGAGAGAGAGAGAGAGAGAGAGAGAGAGAGAGAGAGAGAGAGAGAGAGAGAGAGAGAGAGAAGAGAGAGAAAGAGAGAGAAAGAGAGAGAAAGAGAGAGAGAAGAAAGAGAGAAAGAGAGAAAGAGAGAGAGAGAGAGAGAGAGAGAGAGAGAGAGAGAGAGAGAGAGAGAGAGAGAGAGAGAGAGAGAGAGAGAGCCGAACCTTCCCCCGTATGTAACAAGAGGTCACATTTACATACACATATTGGTAAACAAACGGTTGACGGAGCAGCACCTCGCGTCCGCCAGACCTCAGCCAAGGTCGACCTCGGAGATATTAACTCAACAGGATTTCCGTTGACTGAAGGTGAGCTTTCCCGCCGCGGGTCAAGCTGTCAATTAGTACGCATAAGCCCGTGACGTTGACGGCGAGGATTAGTTGGCAACAGTAATTTGTTTTCAGTGACCTCTGATTGGATTTACCGAATGTTAATTCACATCTTTCAGCGTGTACTTATCTAGTTGTGTTTGCGGGGGTTGAGCTCTGGCTCTTTGGTCCCGCCTCTCAACCGTCAATCAACAGGTGTACAGGTTCCTGAGCCTATTGGGCTCTATCATATCTACACTTATAACTGTGTATGGAGTTAGCCTCCACCACATCACTGCCTAATGCATTCCGTTTACTAACTACTCTGACACTAAACACATTTTTTCTAATGTCTCTATGGCTCATTTGGGCACTTAATTTACACCTGTGTGTTCCAGCGACCTGATATTTAATTCCCGTAATCTCTCCTTATAGTTCATTCCCCTCAGTTCGGGCTGCTAAACCTCTGAACCTTCTCCAATTTAGTTTTATTCTTGACGAGATATGAACTCTATGCTGGAGCTGCATACTCCAGGATTGGTCTGCCATACGTGGTATACAAAGTTCTGAATGATTCCTTACAAAAGTTTCCTTAACCACTTGACCAACCGTGACCGTACAAAAGACAATGGTAGCCGAGGCTATTTCCCCCACCGTAGTTCTCCTGGCTGTCTGGGTTAGAGTCACTTCTGGGGTGTGGAGTTTTCATTTATTTATATATATAATATATATATATAATATATATATATATATATATATATATGAGAACATGCAATATGTTCAGAATCAACTTGCAATTAAAACAGCATGTCTCTCAGTGGACTGGTTACATCCGTGTTGCAATAACGGTGTTTGAAGTAGGTGCTGGGATTGGTGGCATGCTGGCAATTGCCTGTTAGGTGAGGGCGGCCAGTGAGTGACACCTGTGTACCGGGGAGTGTCACCTGTGTACCGGGGAGTGTCACCTGTGTACCGGGGAGTGACACCTGTGTACTGGGGAGTGACACCTGTGTACCGGGGAGTGTCACCTGTGTACCGGTGAGTGACACCTGTGTACCGGGGAGTGACACCTGTGTACCGGGGAGTGTCACCTGTGTACCGGGGAGTGACACCTGTGTACCAGGGAGTGACACCTGTGTACCGGGGAGTGACACCTGTGTACCGAGGATTGACTCGTGTGTACCTGGGAGTGACACCTGTGTACCGGAGTGACACCTGTGTACCGGAGTGACACGTGTGTACCGGGGAGTGTCACCTGTGTACCGGGGAGTGGCACGTGTGTACCGGGGAGTGTCACCTGTGTACTGGTGAGTGACACCTGTGTACCTGAGAGTGACACCTGTGTACGGGGAGTGACACCTGTGTACCGGGGAGTGTCACCTGTGAACCGGGGAGTGACACCTGTGTACCGGGGAGTGACACCTGTGTACCGGGGAGTGACACCTGTGAACCGGGGAGTGACACCTGTGTACCGGGGAGTGACACCTGTGTACCGGGGAGTGACACCTGTGTACCGGGGAGTGACACCTGTGTACCGGGGAGTAACACCTGTGTACCGGGGAGTGTCACCTGTGTACCGGGGAATGACACCTGTGTACCGGGGAGTGACACCTGTGTACCGGGGAGTGACACCTGTGTACCGGGGAGTGACACCTGTGTACCGGGGAGTGACACCTGTGTACCGGGGAGTAACACCTGTGTACCGGGGAGTGACACCTGTGTACCGGGGAGTGACACCTGTGTACCGGGGAGTGACACCTATGTACCGGGGAGTGACACCTATGTACCGGGGAGTGACACCTATGTACCGGGGAGTGACACCTGTGTACCGGGGAGTGACACATGTGTACCGGGGAGTGTCACCTGTGTACCGGGGAGTGTCACCTGTGTACCGGGGAGTGACACCTGTGTACCGGGGAGTGACACCTGTGTACCGGGGAGTGACACCTGTGTACCGGGGAGTGACACCTATGTACCGGGGAGTGACACCTGTGTACCGGAGTGACACCTGCGGAGACTCGGTGTTGTAATAAAGTTATTAACAACTTAATAAGTTCAGTAACATAAATCTTTATGTTACTTCTAATACGACCGTGTGTGAGTCCTTATAGCCGGGTTTTTCGTCTCTTTGCATCCTCTTACGAAACCTCTGCATCTTTCAACACCCATTGCGGCTTTATTTACATATATTCAGTCTTTGGAGTTCCGAAGCACTTAAAGAAGAAGTTTATAACAATAACAACCTTGGATTGTGAAGCTCCAAACATGAACAAATGTTTAATCAATGTTTACTGAGTTGCCATGATTGAAGAAAGACGTACAGGTTTCGTTAAGAGGTTGCATAAATCCTGGCCATTGGCAGTATAGTGGCGCGCTGTTGCTGCTTGAGAAAAGTAAGTTAAATATGGGTTTACATTCCCGCAGACTTATCGCCAACAGCAGCCAGAGATCAACAGTCAACAGAGATAGTTTGCAGTGTTCACCAGAATGTTCTTCACCATTAACAGACGCTGCCGACATTGTTCACCAAAATATTGTTCACCACTTGTGGGCTCAGTCATTAAGACGTTCAGGTCTTGTGTTTACTAGTTGTGTTTTTACGGGGGTTGAGCTTTGCTCTTTCGGCCCGCCTCTCAACTGTCAATCAACTGTTTACTAACTACTTTTTTTTTTTTCCCCACACCACACACACACACACACACACACACCCCAGGAAGCAGCCCGTGACAGCTGACTAACTCCCAGGTACCTATTTACTGCTAGGTAACAGGGCCATTCAGGGTGAAAGAAACTTTGCCCATTTGTTTCCGCCTCGTGCGGGAATCGAACCCGCGCCACAGAATTACGAGTCCTGCGCGCTATCCACCAGGCTACGAGGCCCCCGTACAGGCGTTCATGAACACTTCTGTTCACTTTCCGTAATTTGTACCTCACTGAATGGTCCTGGAGGAGAGGAGGAGGTAGGGAGAGTGAGAGAGAAACAGGTTGAGAGAGGGAGGGAGAGGGGAAGGTGGAGGGAGGGATGGGGAGAGAGGGAGAGGGGAAAGGTGAAGAGACTGAGAGAGAAAGGTTGAGAGAGGGGAGAAAGAAAGCGCAAGAATGAGGGAGTGATGGAGAGGGGAAGGTGAAGGGAGGGATAGGGAGAGAGAGGAAGGGGGAGGGAGAGAGGGAGAGAGGGAGAGAGGGAGAGAGGGAGAGAGGGAGAGAGCTAATATTTCAACATGGAGATAAGCCAACAGTGATATCAGCCGGGCCCGAGTGAATGTTATCACGCTAGTGTAAAGACCACATGTAGACCACTCAGCATTCAGGCCAGGTACACCACACAGTGTTCAGGCCTGGTACACCACACAGGCCAGGTACACCACACAGGCCAGGTACACCACACATTGTTCAGGCCTGGTACACCACACAGGCCAGGTACACCACACAGGCCAGGTACACCACACAGTGTTCAGGCCTGGTACACCACACAGGCCAGGTACACCACACAGGCCAGGTACACCACACAGTGTTCAGGCCTGGTACACCACACAGTGTTCAGGCCAGGTACACCACACAGTGTTCAGGCCTGGTACACCACACAGGCCTGGTACACCACACAGTGTTCAGGCCAGGTACACCACACAGTGTTCAGGCCTGGTACACCACACAGTGTTCAGGCCTGGTACACCACACAGGCCAGGTACACCACACAGTGTTCAGGCCAGGTACACCACACAGTGTTCAGGCCAGGTACACCACACAGTGTTCAGGCCTGGTACACCACACAGGCCTGGTACACCACACAGTGTTCAGGCCTGGTACACCACACAGGCCTGGTACACCACACAGTGTTCAGGCCAGGTACACCACACAGTGTTCAGGCCAGGTACACCACACAGTGTTCAGGCCTGGTACACCACACAGGCCAGGTACACCACACAGTGTTCAGGCCAGGTACACCACACAGTGTTCAGGCCTGGTACACCACACAGGCCTGGTACACCACACAGGCCAGGTACACCACACAGTGTTCAGGCCAGGTACACCACACAGTGTTCAGGCCAGGTACACCACACAGGCCTGGTACACCACACAGTGTTCAGGCCAGGTACACCACACAGTGTTCAGGCCTGGTACACCACACAGTGTTCAGGCCAGGTACACCACACAGTGTTCAGGCCTGGTACACCACACAGGCCTGGTACACCACACAGTGTTCAGGCCAGGTACACCACACAGTGTTCAGGCCAGGTACACCACACAATGTTCAGGCCAGGTACACCACACAGTGTTCAGGCCAGGTACACCACACAGTGTTCAGGCCAGGTACACCACACAGTGTTCAGGCCAGGTACACCACACAGTGTTCAGGCCTGGTACACCACACAGGCCAGGTACACCACACAGTGTTCAGGCCAGGTACACCACACAGTGTTCAGGCCTGGTACACCACACAGGCCTGGTACACCACACAGGCCAGGTACACCACACAGTGTTCAGGCCAGGTACACCACACAGTGTTCAGGCCAGGTACACCACACAGGCCTGGTACACCACACAGTGTTCAGGCCAGGTACACCACACAGTGTTCAGGCCTGGTACACCACACAGTGTTCAGGCCAGGTACACCACACAGTGTTCAGGCCTGGTACACCACACAGGCCAGGTACACCACACAGTGTTCAGGCCAGGTACACCACACAGGCCAGGTACACCACACAGTGTTCAGGCCAGGTACACCACACAGTGTTCAGGCCTGGTACACCACACAGTGTTCAGGCCAGGTACACCACACAGTGTTCAGGCCTGGTACACCACACAGTGTTCAGGCCAGGTACACCACACAGTGTTCAGGCCTGGTACACCACACAGTGTTCAGGCCAGGTACACCACACAGGCCAGGTACACCACACAGTGTTCAGGCCAGGTACACCACACAGTGTTCAGGCCTGGTACACCACACAGGCCAGGTACACCACACAGGCCAGGTACACCACACAGTGTTCAGGCCAGGTACACCACACAGGCCAGGTACACCACACAGGTCAGGTACACCACACAGGCCAGGTACACCACACAGGTCAGGTACACCACACAGGCCAGGTACACCACACAGTGTTCAGGCCAGGTACACCACACAGTGTTCAGGCCAGGTACACCACACAGTGTTCAGGCCTGGTACACCACACAGGCCAGGTACACCACACAGTGTTCAGGCCAGGTACACCACACAGGCCAGGTACACCACACAGGTCAGGTACACCACACAGGCCAGGTACACCACACAGGTCAGGTACAACACACAGTGTTCAGGCCTGGTACACCACACAGTGTTCAGGCCAGGTACACCACACAGTGTTCAGGCCAGGTACACCACACAGTGTTCAGGCCAGGTACACCACACAGTGTTCAGGCCTGGTACACCACACAGGCCAGGTACACCACACAGGCCAGGTACACCACACAGGCCAGGTACACCACACAGGCCAGGTACACCACACAGGTCAGGTACACCACACAGGCCAGGTACACCACACAGGCCAGGTACACCACACAGGTCAGGTACAACACACAGGCCAGGTACACCACACAGTGTTCAGGCCAGGTACACCACACAGGCCAGGTACACCACACAGGCCAGGTACACCACACAGGCCAGGTACACCACACAGGCCAGGTACAACACACAGTGTTCAGGCCTGGTACACCACACAGTGTTCAGGCCAGGCACACCACACAGGCCAGGTACACCACACAGGCCAGGTACACCACACAGGCCAGGTACACCACACAGGCCAAGTACACCACACAGGCCAGGTACACCACACAGGCCTGGTACACCACACAGGCCTGGTACACCACACAGGCCAGGTACACCACACAGTGTTCAGGCCTGGTACACCACACAGTGTTCAGGCCAGGTACACCACACAGTGTTCAGGCCAGGTACACCACACAGTGTTCAGGCCAGGTACACCACACAGGTCAGGTACACCACACAGGCCAGGTACACCACACAGTGTTCAGGCCTGGTACACCACACAGTGTTCAGGCCAGGTACACCACACAGGCCAGGTACACCACACAGGCCTGGTACACCACACAGTGTTCAGGCCAGGTACACCACACAGGCCAGGTACACCACACAGGCCTGGTACACCACACAGTGTTTAGGCCAGGTACACCACACAGGCCAGGTACACCACACAGGTCAGGTACACCACACAGGCCAGGTACACCACACAGGCCTGGTACACCACACAGGCCAGGTACACCACACAGGTCAGGTACGCCACACAGGCCTGGTACACCACACAGGCCAGGTACACCACACAGGTCAGGTACACCACACAGGCCAGGTACACCACACAGGTCAGGTACGCCACACAGGCCAGGTACACCACACAGGCCAGGTACACCACACAGGCCTGGTACACCACACAGGTCAGGTACACCACACAGGCCAGGTACACCACACAGGCCTGGTACACCACACAGGCCAGGTACACCACACAGGTCAGGTACGCCACACAGGTCAGGTACACCACACAGGCCAGGTACACCACACGGGCCAGGTACACCACACAGGTGTGGGCACCGACCTGTGATTTATATTTATTTAATTTATATGAATTTATATTTACGTTAATTTATATACTTCGATAGCAATTTGTATAATGATAAGTGGACTGTATTTCTGCAATAATCTCATAATCTCACAAATCGATCCTCTACACAGTAGGGGGGGGGTTATTAAATTAATATATATATATGCAGCCAATCAAACTACAGTAACTACATACATTGAAGAGGTTCCTTATCTTATAGTACAGCAGGTTAGTCCACCAGGTATAACTAGGGTGTAGACACCAAATTATCCTCTTTGAGGTAGCTTCCATATCACCCAGTAACTGGTGCACAAATCTTGCTTCCTCGTCTTGACCTGTCAAAAGTGCGCTAGCTGTGAAGCCAGAATCCTATATATGACAAGTATATCAGAGAAAACACTATACAGTACATGGAACATGAAGACCTGGCTTAATTACCTTTAGTTTGAGGCGATTTCGCGATCTAACCGGGTCACCCAATATCCTGACATTAATGGCCATAAATGAATGATAAACGGGTTTCGGATAGACACTTAACTTGATTGTAGACATCGTGTTGGAGATGGTACCTTTGGTTTCCATAACACTACGTCCAAGTAAATTAACAGGAGCCGAATTTGCTCCCGTGTGAGCCTCTGGTCTCAATATAAACAATGGCTGTTTAACACTCCATCCTATTGACGTTACTGGCCGACATTGTCCAGAATGATAGGAGCTAAATTTGCTCCACACGTCTCGGAGGTGACACAACAATGGCTGCCCTCCTTCCTCACTCTCGCCTGGCCTACTTTGTCCAGATTTCAGAAAGTGATAGAAGGGTCACATTTACTCTACTTTAATATTGATAATTAAGTTAATTTATATAAGATGTTTTTATGATGGTAAAGTCCAAAGACTAATGTATTTAAGAATAATTCCCAGCAGAATAGCTGGTGAATTATAATAGTATGTGGTGATGATATCCCGTTTTCTATAGACGGTAATTCCACTACAAGTTACGTTTTCTATGGGTAACTTGTTGGTAATACAGCTATTATCTGTATGATATTAAATGGTGTCGGATTTTCCGACATAATTCCCCAGGGGGCTGCTCACGGGTCGAAGTCCTGTTTAGAACAGACGAACACCGATACTCCTCCTTCGAATTATTAGATTAATTTGATGTTAGTAGTTAGTAATCACACATTTGTGCGTCTGTTCGTACAGGACGGATGTCCCGTACTAGAGTTGTAGGGGTTAGAAGTCTAATGCAATTTCATTTCCCTGTCAACTCTTGAAAGGCTAATATTCAAGCCTTATTACATATTATTTAACCCAGAAGACTGGATGTGATCAAGTACTACAGTCAAGTATGATTCAGGGACTGCAGTGAGATCAGTGACATTAGATATAACTTGAAGTTTCTTCAGGTAACTGGTCACTGGTATATAAACACTGAGGCCCATGGAATACATCTTGATTAAATAATAAATGTATCAAATCAGTCATCAGATTTATTGGGGTTTAATTTAGTTAATTGATTCAGAAGATTGAATAGCTCATCATTAAAGTAAAGTATGGTTCTGAGACTGCAGTGGGTTCAGTGACATTGGTCGCAGTGACTTGTAGCTGTTTTAGGCTACTGTTCACTGATTTGCCACTGAGGCCTCATGAACTCATCTTCAGCTTTAAATGATGATACTAACATCAACTTCTGTTGGTATAGTCAGCTGTAATCTCCTTAGTATAATGCTACTGGAGAAATATAATCAGCTGACAAATTTAGGTTTCTACTGGTATTGTTTATCTGCAGGCATAGGTCTCCTCAGGCTTGATACTGGGCCTGAGAGTAATTTACCTCCTGCAGAGTTTAACATGGTTATGCCCTGATATTTAGTAGGGCTACCAATGAATTGATGGTAGTAGTCTGTCCCCACAAGGACAGCCATTTGGCATTTGATTTGCTCAAATTTACCTGCAGCTGCTTGATAATAGCTTTCCAGGTCAGCATAATCAACTTGAGATTGTTGTGACAAATCTTCACATTTCTTGATCTGTCTTGTTAAGTGGCCTTTAAGACCTGCAAGGGTTCTTTTCATTCTCCCTGCATTATCCATACTGGCTAGTTGGTGAAGCCTTGTGGGGCTTGTACTTGGGCTGCTCATAATACTGAACAAGCTCTAATGGAAGCCTAGGGTAAATTCTGCACTCACTAGGCAATAATCCTACCTCTACTAGAGGTTAGCACTTAAAATTAATACACATTATATATATACAATCATACACACTAATGATTTGAGTGATAAACCAGTGTCACTGGAAGTACCTTTAGGTTAGCTCTTCTATATCACCCTAGGATGGTAGAGACACTAATTAATCACTCAAAGGTGTAATGATCATAAGTAAATTATTATATATACAACTCAACTCGAGTTGATAAAATTACACCCAAAATAGGGTCTGCACCATTCATTAATGGTGTTAGGTGGTTCAATATAGTACAACTGACTATGGTAATAATGGGACTAGGATGAACAATAATAGTTCAACTAGTCATATCCTACCCTGTTGTGGGTTGGCAATTAGTAAATATTATACTGTGATCACTAGTGCAATATATATTAAATAATTCTCTATTTTGGAGAAATAATATACACAATTATTGATAATAGCCTCTTAATTAGCCTCTATGAAACTTCTAATATTATCTAGAAGTATTAAATATTATTAGTGACCTCGCGAAATAAAGTCCACAAAATTCGTAGATAATCTCTCGCGAAATGTAACACCACGAAATCCGTGAACAATCTCGCGAAGACACAGTCACTAATTTGGCTGGCTTCTATATTAGCGCTGTCATTTCACGAAATAACACGCCACCAAATATCTGTGGGTGTGCATGAAACCGCTGACGAAGCTGAACTGGGCTGAGGGAGGCTCCTGAGCTCCCACGAGGCAACGCCGCTGTCTATGACTGACTGGCTTTGTTTAAATAACACTGCACTAGTATATTTAATGAATCCACTGGTTAACTGGTTCATCCGGTACTAAGATGACCAAATGTGGGTTCAAAGGACCGAATATTCCGGTTCCGAAGGTCCAAATAATTCGGTTTCGAAGGACCAAATAATGTGGGCACCGACCTGTGATTTATATTTATTTAATTTATATGAATTTATATTTACGTTAATTTATATACTTCGATAGCAATTTGTATAATGATAAGTGGACTGTATTTCTGCAATAATCTCATAATCTCACAAATCGATCCTCTACACAGTAGGGGGGGGGGTTATTAAATTAATATATATATATGCAGCCAATCAAACTACAGTAACTACATACATTGAAGAGGTTCCTTATCTTATAGTACAGCAGGTTAGTCCACCAGGTATAACTAGGGTGTAGACACCAAATTATCCTCTTTGAGGTAGCTTCCATATCACCCAGTAACTGGTGCACAAATCTTGCTTCCTCGTCTTGACCTGTCAAAAGTGCGCTAGCTGTGAAGCCAGAATCCTATATATGACAAGTATATCAGAGAAAACACTATACAGTACATGGAACATGAAGACCTGGCTTAATTACCTTTAGTTTGAGGCGATTTCGCGATCTAACCGGGTCACCCAATATCCTGACATTAATGGCCATAAATGAATGATAAACGGGTTTCGGATAGACACTTAACTTGATTGTAGACATCGTGTTGGAGATGGTACCTTTGGTTTCCATAACACTACGTCCAAGTAAATTAACAGGAGCCGAATTTGCTCCCGTGTGAGCCTCTGGTCTCAATATAAACAATGGCTGTTTAACACTCCATCCTATTGACGTTACTGGCCGACATTGTCCAGAATGATAGGAGCTAAATTTGCTCCACACGTCTCGGAGGTGACACAACAATGGCTGCCCTCCTTCCTCACTCTCGCCTGGCCTACTTTGTCCAGATTTCAGAAAGTGATAGAAGGGTCACATTTACTCTACTTTAATATTGATAATTAAGTTAATTTATATAAGATGTTTTTATGATGGTAAAGTCCAAAGACTAATGTATTTAAGAATAATTCCCAGCAGAATAGCTGGTGAATTATAATAGTATGTGGTGATGATATCCCGTTTTCTATAGACGGTAATTCCACTACAAGTTACGTTTTCTATGGGTAACTTGTTGGTAATACAGCTATTATCTGTATGATATTAAATGGTGTCGGATTTTCCGACAACAGGCCAGGTACACCACACAGGCCAGGTACACCACACAGGTCAGGTACGCCACACAGGTCAGGTACACCACACAGGCCAGGTATACCACACAGGCCAGGTACACCACACAGGCCAGGTACACCACACAGGCCAGGAACACCACACAGGCCAGGTACACCACACAGGCCAGGTACACCACACAGGCCAGGTACACCACACAGGCCAGGTACACCACACAGGCCAGGTACACCACACAGGCCAGGTACACCACACAGGCCAGGTACACCACACAGGCCAGGTACACCACACAGGCCAGGTACACCACACAGGCCAGGTACACCACACAGGCCAGGTACACCACACAGGCCAGGTACACCACACGGGCCAGGTACACCACACGGGCCAGGTACACCACACAGGCCAGATAGAGTACCATCTACTCACAGGATGAGTGGCGCTGCCCAATACTGTCACTATGGCGGTGTGTCCACTCACAGGATGAGTGGCGCTGCCCAATACTGTCACTATGGCGGCGTGTCCACTCACAGGATGAGTGGCGCTGCCCAATACTGTCACTATGGCGGTGTGTCCACTCACAGGATGAGTGACGCTGCCCAATACTGTCACTATGGCGGTGTGTTCACTCACAGGATGAGTGACGCTGCCCAATACTGTCACTATGGCGGTGTGTTCACTCACAGGATGAGTGACGCTGCCCAATACTGTCACTATGGCGGTGTGTCCACTCACAGGATGAGTGGCGCTGCCCAATACTGTCACTATGGCGGTGTGTTCACTCACAGGATGAGTGACGCTGCCCAATACTGTCACTATGGCGGTGTGTTCACTCACAGGATGAGTGACGCTGCCCAATACTGTCACTATGGCGGTGTGTCCACTCACAGGATGAGTGGCGCTGCCCAATACTGTCACTATGGCGGTGTGTTCACTCACAGGATGAGTGGCGCTGCCCAATACTGTCACTATGGCGGTGTGTCCACTCATAGGATGAGTGGCGCTGCCCAATACTGTCACTATGGCGGTGTGTCCACTCACAGGATGAGTGGCGCTGCCCAATACTGTCACTATGGCGGTGTGTTCACTCACAGGATGAGTGACGCTGCCCAATACTGTCACTATGGCGGTGTGTCCACTCACAGGATGAGTGGCGCTGTCCAATACTGTCACTATGGCGGTGTGTCCACTCACAGGATGAGTGGCGCTGCCCAATACTGTCACTATGGCGGTGTGTTCACTCACAGGATGAGTGGCGCTGCCCAATACTGTCACTATGGCGGTGTGTCCACTCATAGGATGAGTGGCGCTGTCCAATACTGTCACTATGGCGGTGTGTCCACTCACAGGATGAGTGGCGCTGCCCAATACTGTCACTATGGCGGTGTGTCCACTCACAGGATGAGTGGCGCTGCACAATAATCTCGCTATGGTGGTGTGTCCACTCACAGGATGAGTGGCGCTGCCCAATACTGTCACTATGGCGGTGTGTCCACTCACAGGATGAGTGACGCTGCCCAATACTGTCACTATGGCGGTGTGTCCACTCGCAGGATGAGTGACGCTGCCAAATACTGTCACTATGGCGGTGTGTCCACTCACAGGATGAGTGGCGCTGCCCAGTACTGTCACTATGGCGGTGTGTTCACTCACAGGATGAGTGGCGCTGCCCAATACTGTCACTATGGCGGTGTGTCCACTCACAGGATGAGTGGCGCTGCCCAGTACTGTCACTATGGCGGTGTGTCCACTCACAGGATGAGTGGCGCTGCCCAGTACTGTCACTATGGCGGTGTGTTCACTCACAGGATGAGTGGCGCTGCCCAATACTGTCACTATGGCGGTGTGTCCACTCACAGGATGAGTGGCGCTGCCCAGTACTGTCACTATGGCGGTGTGTTCACTCACAGGATGAGTGGCGCTGCCCAATACTGTCACTATGGCGGTGTGTCCACTCACAGGATGAGTGGCGCTGCCCAGTACTGTCACTATGGCGGTGTGTTCACTCACAGGATGAGTGGCGCTGCCCAATACTGTCACTATGGCGGTGTGTCCACTCACAGGATGAGTGGCGCTGCCCAATACTGTCACTATGGCGGTGTGTCCACTCACAGGATGAGTGGCGCTGCCCAATACTGTCACTATGGCGGTGTGTCCACTCACAGGATGAGTGGCGCTGCCCAGTATTGTCACTATGGCGGTGTGTTCACTCACAGGATGAGTGGCGCTGCCCAATACTGTCACTATGGCGGTGTGTTCACTCACAGGATGAGTGGCGCTGCCCAATACTGTCACTATGGCGGTGTGTCCACTCACAGGATGAGTGGCGCTGCCCAGTACTGTCACTATGGCGGTGTGTTCACTCACAGGATGAGTGGCGCTGCCCAATACTGTCACTATGGCGGTGTGTCCACTCACAGGATGAGTGGCGCTGCCCAGTACTGTCACTATGGCGGTGTGTTCACTCACAGGATGAGTGGCGCTGCCCAATACTGTCACTATGGCGGTGTGTCCACTCACAGGATGAGTGGCGCTGCCCAATACTGTCACTATGGCGGTGTGTCCACTCACAGGATGAGTGGCGCTGCCCAATACTGTCACTATGGCGGTGTGTCCACTCACAGGATGAGTGGCGCTGCCCAGTACTGTCACTATGGCGGTGTGTTCACTCACAGGATGAGTGGCGCTGCCCAATACTGTCACTATGGCGGTGTGTTCACTCACAGGATGAGTGACGCTGCCCAATACTGTCACTATGGCGGTGTGTCCACTCACAGGATGAGTGGCGCTGCCCAGTACTGTCACTATGGCGGTGTGTCCACTCACAGGATGAGTGGCGCTGCCCAATACTGTCACTATGGCGGTGTGTCCACTCCCAGGATGAGTGACGCTGCCCAATACTGTCACTATGGCGGTGTGTCCACTCACAGGATGAGTGGCGCTGCCCAATACTGTCACTATGGCGGCGTGTCCACTCACAGGATGAGTGGCGCTGCCCAATACTGTCACTATGGCGGCGTGTCCACTCACAGGATGAGTGGCGCTGCCCAATACTGTCACTATGGCGGTTTGTCCACTCACAGGATGAGTGGCGCTGCCCAATACTGTCACTATGGCGGTTTGTCCACTCACAGGATGAGTGGCGCTGCCAAATACTGTCACTATGGCGGTGTGTCCACTCACAGGATGAGTGACGCTGCCCAATACTGTCACTATGGCGGTGTGTCCACTCCCAGGATGAGTGGCGCTGCCCAATACTGTCACTATAGCGGTGTGTCCACTCCCAGAATGAGCGGCGCTGCCCAATAAACTCGCTCCTCGGGGCAAAATTCGAATACAAAACAAAAAATACAGTACCCACATTGTAGGTTACAAAAACATTGTATTTCGCTATTCCTCCTTTATTATAAAGACTTGGTATACACTTAACCACTGTACAGTACATTGTTAACATTATCTACCAGAGTACAGTACAAGATCAGCATCGCTGAGGACGTCAACATAGCTGAGGACGTCAATATAGCTGAGGACGTCAGTATAGCTGAGGACATCAACATAGCTGAGGACGTCAACATAGCTGAGGACGTCAGTATAGCTGAGGACATCAACATAGCTGAGGACGTCAAGAGAACTGAGGACGTCAGTATAGCTGAGGTCGTCAACATAGCTGAGGACGTCAGTATAGCTGAGGACGTCAACACAGCGTAGGACGTCAACATAGCTGAGGACGTCAACACAGCTGAGAACGTCAACACAGCTGAGGACGTCAACATAGCTGAGGACGTCAACATAGCTGAGGACGTCAACATAGCTGAGGACGTCAACATTGCTGAGGACGTCAACATTGCTGAGGACGTCAACACAGCTGAGGACGTCAACATAGCTGAGGACGTCAACATGGCTGAGGACGTCAACACAGCTGAGGACGTCAACATGGCTGAGGACGTCAACATGGCTGAGGACGTCAGTATAGCTGAGGACGTCAACACAGCGTAGGACGTCAATATAGCTGAGGACGTCAACATGGCTGAGGACGTCAACACAGCTGAGGACGTCAACATGGCTGAGGACGTCAACATGGCTGAGGACGTCAGTATAGCTGAGGACGTCAACACAGCGTAGGACGTCAATATAGCTGAGGACGTCAACATAGCTGAGGACGTCAACATAGCTGAGGACGTCAACATAGCTGAGGACGTCAACATAGCTGAGGACGTCAACATAGCTGAGGACGTCAACACAGCTGAGGACGTCAACATGGCTGAGGACGTCAACACAGCTGAGGACGTCAACATGGCTGAGGACGTCAACATGGCTGAGGACGTCAGTATAGCTGAGGACGTCAACACAGCGTAGGACGTCAATATAGCTGAGGACGTCAACATAGCTGAGGACGTCAACATAGCTGAGGACGTCAACATAGCTGAGGACGTCAACATAGCTGAGGACGTCAACATAGCTGAGGACGTCAACACAGCTGAGGACGTCAACATAGCTGAGGACGTTAACATAGTTGAGGACGTCAACACAGCGTAGGACGTCAATATAGCTGAGGACGTCAACATAGCTGAGGACGTCAACATAGCTGAGGACGTCAACATAGCTGAGGACGTCAACATAGCTGAAGACGTCAACACAGCTGAGGACGTCAACATAGCTGAGGACGTCAACACAGCTGAGGACGTCAACACAGCTGAGGACGTCAACATAGCTGAAGACGTCAACACAGCTGAGGACGTCAACATAGCTGAGGACGTCAACATAGCTGAGGACGTCAACATAGCTGAAGACGTCAACACAGCTGAGGACGTCAACATAGCTGAGGACGTCAACATAGCTGAGGACGTCAACATAGCTGAGGACGCCAACATAACTGAGGACGTCAACACAGCTGAGGACGTCAACACAGCTGAGGACGTCAACATAGCTGAGGACGTCAACATAGCTGAGGACGTCAACATAGCTGAGGACGTCAACATAGCTGAGGACGTCAACATAGCTGAGGATGTCAATATAGCTGAGGACGTCAATATAGCTGAGGACGTCAATATAGCTGAGGACGTCAATATAGCTGAGGACGTCAATGTGGCTGAGAACGTCATCACAGCTGAGGACGTCAACACAGCTGAGGACATCATCACAGCTGAGGACATCAACACAGCTGAGGACATCAACACAGCTGAGGACATCAACACAGCTGAGGACGTCAACACAGCTGAGGACGTCAACACAACTGGGGACGTCAACACAGCTGAGGACGTCAACACAGCTGAGGACGTCAACACAGCTGAGGACATCAACATAGCTGAGGACATCAACACAGCTGAGGACATCAACACAGCTGAGGACATCAACACAGCTGAGGACATCAACACAGCTGAGGACATCAACACAGCTGAGGACAATTCAGTGAGCTGGCTATGACACGCCCCGGGGGGGGGAAGGCGGGTACAGACACGCCTGGATATTTACACTTATAATCCATGACACATGTGTCAAGTGCCACACATGTGTCAAGTGCCCCACATGTGTCAAGAGTCCCACATGTGACTGGAGTAAAATACAGACTACGACAGCTGCCACAGGTGTGTTGCACTATCTAAAGTAACACGCCTATACACCTGCCTGTACCGGTACACAGGACACCTGCCTGTACCGGCACACAGGACACCTGCCTGTACCGGCACACGGGACACCTGCCTGTACCGGCACACGGGACACCTGCCTGTACCGGTACACGGGACACCTGGCTGTACCGGCACACGGGACACCTGCCTGTACCGGGACAAGGGACACCTGCGTGTACCGGTACACGGGACACCTGCCTGTACCGGTACACGGGACACCTGCCTGTACCGGTACACGGGACACCTGCCTGTACCGGTACACGGGACACCTGCCTGTACCGGTACACAGGACACCTGCCTGTATCGGTACACAGGACACCTGCCTGTACCGGCACACAGGACACCTGCCTGTACCGGTACACAGGACACCTGCCTGTACCGGTACACAGGACACCTGCCTGTACCGGTACACAGGGCACCTGCCTGTACCGGCACACGGGACACCTGCCTGTACCGAGACAAGGGACACCTGCCTGTACCGGTACACAGGACACCTGCCTGTACCGGTACACGGGACACCTGCCTGTACCGGCACACAGGGCACCTGCCTGTACCGGCACACGGGACACCTGCCTGTACCGAGACAAGGGACACCTGCCTGTACCGGTACACAGGACACCTGCCTGTACCGGGACAAGGGGCACCTGCCTGTACCGGGACAAGGGGCACCTGCCTGTACCGGGACACCTGCGTGTACCGGGACACCTGCGTGTACCGGGACACAGGACACCTGCCTGTACCGGTACACAGGACACCTGTGTGTACCAGTACACAGGACACCTGCCTGTACCGGTACACAGGACACCTGCCTGTACCGGTACACAGTACACCTGTATGTATATGTTCCACAGTTCTGCCTCCAATTATATTTTAACACAAAGAACACACTGTTAAGTTATCTATTTACAAGTACATATTTATACATGTTCAGATTTTATGTATGAGTGTGTATATATATATATATATATATATATATATATATATATATATATATATATATATATATAAACAAATACATTTGTTTTCTTACAAGTAACGCAAACTCACAAAGTTAAATTAGCATTTTCATAAAAATTCAGATTGTTGCCCTATTTGTTTATAAAAAAAATATGCAAATAGTTGCAAATTACATTAGCATTAATTGACAAAACTGTGACAGAAACCCCTAATGTTGTAACCCTGGAGGCCTGACCCTGGTGTTACAGCAGCAGCCCTCAGGTCCACCGGTCCACAGGTCCACCGGTCCACAGGTCCACAGGTTCACTGGTCCACTGGTCCACTGCAAGGAGCCATATACTCTGCCCATCACTATGCAAGTTGCTGGAAATATCTATCACATCCCACTTAAGGATACCATACTTACTCATTCACTTACACCCTGGAGGTCAGTATATCACCCTGGGGTCAGTATATCACCCTGGGGTCAGTATATCACCCTGGGGGTCCCCACAGTGTATTATCCTACACTGGATAATACACTGTCAGCTGTCATGTCAGTGCCACTCAGCATAAGCTGTCATGTCAGTGTCACTCAGCATAAGCTGTCATGTCAGTGTCACTCATCATAAGCCGTCATGTGAGTGTCACTCATCATAAGCCGTCATGTCAGTGTCACTCATCATAAGCTGTCATGTCAGTGTCACTCATCATAAGCTGTCATGTCAGTGTCACTCATCATAAGCTGTCATATCAGTGCCACTCATCATAAGCTGTCATGTCAGTGTCACTCATCATAAGCTGTCATGTCAGTGTCACTCATCATAAGCTGTCATGTCAGTGTCACTCATCATAAGCTGTCATGTCAATCACTCAGCATTAGCTGTCATGTCAGTGTCAATATCATCATCAACTGAACATCTTCCATCAAATAATAATCACATTCATTACAGTATATTCTCGGGTTGTTTTGTTAACCAGTAACGAAACCTGTACATCATTCAACAACCATGGTGGCTTTGTTTACATTTATTAAACAGTTTACGAGCTTGTAAACTTCACAGTTATTGTTGTAAACAACCTCGAAGGTCCTAACAACCTGTTAATGTAATCACAGCTGCTGTGACTGCGGAAAGATGTAGAGGTTTCGTAATGACACACGACCCTTCAACAACCTGTCATGGCAATACACAGCAATTGTGATACTATCGACCACACCGTCAAAATTACAGTGCTTTATTGAAAAACAAACCAATGCAACATTGACGCTCTATCGGACTGCTGGACCTCAATGGGTTAGGAGGGTTGGGTGGGTTGGTACGGTCCGAGCTAGGCACAAGCACTTATATCTGACGTTTGTTACGGTTGTTCTATACACCTCAAGTGATCTGTACAGCTCATGCATACACCTCAATTCTATACGACTCATACACCTGAAGTCAAACAAATGTCAAACTCCAGTAAATACAAAAGTTAATGTAGATATGCTTTGCTGATAGAGATAGATATATCTCTATATCTGCCCGTGTGGCAGATGTCCTGGGGGGGATGACGGTGAGAGGTGGAGCCCAAGAACTGTGGCCTTAGATCACCTCGTAAGCTGTTTACAAAAATAAGTTCACATAACAGTTAACGTAAACTAAGCCGCTGTGATCGAGATCAGAAGTTCCGACCTCGTAAGTGAAAACGTAAATGCCCTGTGACTCCTGGCTTGCGATTCGAGTAGTTACGCAACCACTTACAAAACCTATTCATCTTTCCTGGATCATTGCGGCTTTGTTTACATGTATAGAACAGCTTATGTGTTCAAAGCACTACGACGTCGTTAATAACAATAACAACCTTGGGTTGTGAAATTTAACAACTCATAAACGGTTTAATAAAAGTAATCAAATCCGGCATGATTAAGGACAGATGCACAGGTTTCGTAAGAGGTTGCATAAATGCTTGACGAGTACTGGCCCTTGGTACAGGGGATGATCCCAGGCAGTTACGTCCGGGGCAGACTCTCTGGACTATACGTAGGCCAGGACGTCGAGGGTCAGATGACACTCCGGACTGTACGCAGGCCAGGACACCGTAGGTCAGATGACACTCCGGACTGTACGCAGGCCAGGACACCGTAGGTCAGATGACACTCCGGACTGTACACAGGCCAGGACACCGTAGGTCAGATGACACTCCGGACTGTGCGTAGGCCAGGACACCGTAGGTCAGATGACACTCCGGACTGTACGCAGGCCAGGACACCGTAGGTCAGATGACACTCCGGACTGTACACAGGCCAGGACACCGTAGGTCAGATGACACTCCGGACTGTACACAGGCCAGGACACCGTAGGTCAGATGACACTCCGGACTGTACGCAGGCCAGAACACCGTAGGTCAGATGACACTCCGGACTGTACGCAGGCCAGGACACCGTAGGTCAGATGACACTCCGGACTGTACGCAGGCCAGGACACCGTAGGTCAGATGACACTCCGGACTGTACGCAGGCCAGGACACCGTAGGTCAGATGACACTCCGGACTGTACGCAGGCCAGGACACCGTAGGTCAGATGACACTCCGGACTGTACGCAGGCCAGGACACCGTAGGTCAGATGACACTCCGGACTGTACGCAGGCCAGGACACCGTAGGTCAGAGGGAACTAGGTCCTGTGCTAGCTGGCGGCGGGGTTGGCCTCGTAGTCTTGGCCATAATCCATGAAGTGAGGGGCGGCTTCGGGTCCGCTGCTTCGCTCTTCCTCCGGAGTGTTGTAGCCGATGTCGATGACCTTCACCGGATACGTCAACTGGTTTCCGCTGTCCCAAGAGTATATTTCCTGAAAGATATAACTATCTAAGTTACAAGGAATCATTGAATTATGTAAAAATGATTTGCAATATGCCTGATTAAACAATCACTACCATTCTGATGTGATGTGGCAAGTGAAAATAAATAATTGCTACTGTCAAATAATTTACCCTCATTATTCGAGTGGAGGCTTCTACTCCATACATTTACATAAAGGTCATACAGGAGTTTATATATGTTTTATGTGCATATGTAAAATAAAAAATGTGTATTAATAGGAAACATGACATTGTGTGTACATCTTTAGCATTCCTGCATCTGGCGCTTGTAAGACCATAACACCCAAAGATCTACTCTTCTGCCAGGTCAGAGGTCAGCCACCTGCAGAGTTGAGTGTTTTGGTTGTGCAAACATTCATGATGGAAACATTCCTTTCCTCCCTCACCCTTCCATAATTAATCTCCCCATCCTTGGGAGGTGTACAATAGTTGTCAAACAATTTTAATGGAAGATTCCTGAGTGTTATCGCACATGGGGGGGGGGGGGTTGACCACCTTCAAGCCTCCCACTTGTAGGGTAACAAAAGCTACCCCCACCCAACCAGCTGATCTAGGTGGCAGTTTTGGGGGTGTATATATATATATGCCATGTAGCACAGTTCGAAGACAGAGTACTGGGTGCCAGAGAGGAGAGCTGGTCTGCTGGTCATCACACAGCCATGGAGTTGGAGGCCGAGGAATTACACGGGGTCAAGAGGCAATGGTCACAAGGTAATGTGTGATCTCTGAAGGTATGCTTCCATGTCTAAATTACTTAACATTTGCTAGTATAGGATAGTGACTTAAGAATTGCCAGTGGGTAGAGACTTAGGATTTTTGATGAATATTATATATTGTGATTTAGTGAACTTATGTTAAATTTCCATCTGTATGTGTCACTTGGTCCCCTTGTCAACTTTTGCATCGCCCGGGTGTGTTAACCAGGGACCTTAATTGAACCTCCCCAAACTCTCCAGTATCTGATTGTTTTAACATCACTGTCAGTCAGGCATTACATCAAAAGAAGGTACTTCTCAGTTCAGCATTGGTAGATGTCACAATGCTATATATATATATATATATATATATATATATGTCGTACCTAGTAGCCAGAACGCACTTCTCAGCCTACTATGCAAGGCCCGATTTGCCTAATAAGCCAAGTTTTCATGAATTAATTGTTTTTCGACTACCTAACCTACCTAACCTAACCTAACCTAACTTTTTCGGCTACCTAACCAAACCTAACCTATAAAGATAGGTTAGGTTAGGTTAGGTAGGGTTGGTTAGGTTCGGTCATATATCTACGTTAATTTTAACTTCAATAAAAAAAAATTGACCTCATACATAATGAAATGGGTAGCTTTATCATTTCATAAGAAAAAAATTAGAAAAAATATATTAATTCAGGAAAACTTGGCTTATTAGGCAAATCGGGCCTTGAATAGTAGGCCAAAAAGTGAGTTCTGGCTACTAGGTACGACATATATATATATATATATATATATATATATATATATATATATATATATATATATATATATATATATATGTGTGTGTGTGTGTGTGTGTATATCACGAAAATAAACACGTGATTAAAAATGTGACAATGTCAGACCACGGAGGAAAAATGAAACAGGAATTTCCTTAAGTACTTTCGTATATTAATACATCTTCAGAAGGAGTTCTGAAGATGAACACTCCTTCTGAAGATGTATTAATATACGAAAGTACTTAAGGAAATTCCTGTTTCATTTTTCCTCCGTGGTCTGACATTGTCATATATATATATATATATATATATATATATATATATATATATATATATATATATATATATATATATATATATATATATATATATATATATATATATATATATATATATAGTGTGTGTGTGTGTGTGTTTTACGATCGTATTAAGAGAGGATGGTGGCAGCGTTAGTTTAATAAGTTTTCTCTGTTTAACTTTTCCTTGAAAACGTATCATTGGATCATCACGAGAGTAGCGAGTGATCCGGTCACCCTCCACTGTAATTATTGCTTAGACGTTTTAAGGAAATTTACTTAAGAGCACCAGGGTTATACAATATTTCACTTTAAATTACATTAAATATTTTTATCAAGTTTTGCAAAGATACTGGTGCACAATATAGTAGTGTTACATGTTGACGAATTGTTTAACCACCAACATAATAGTTTAGCCATCACGCCACCTGGCCTCCAGGAGGCAAGCTAGTTGACGTCTAGTCAAGTGATTGCATGTTTGGCCGCCAGAGGAGGCAGACGTATTGCCTACTCTCTCCAGTTGTTGGTGTACAGGACGACAAGCGGTCCTTGGTGTGGCTGTTGGCAGGGGCCTTGTGCCTGGCTTGCTGTGAGTGATTGGGGCACTCCTTGCCCCCCCCCCCCTGTGCTGAGGAGCCAGTCGAATGGCCTGGAATATTCGGGACTTGTGGATTACCCTACCGTGGGTATGACACTACACACAGACGCATCAACGTGATGCATCAAAAATTGTGTAAAATCCTGGTTTGTGTCTCGGAGAGGCTGCAGGATCCAAGTAAATTCAGTAGAATTTCTGGTTGCAATTCTTGTACCATGTCGTAGTTCAGTCGATTAAGGCAGCGTCTGGGATGCTCTTAGACGTCGGTTCGAATCCTCGTCACGGCCCTTGTGGATGTGTTCATTTGTTGATATGACACTGACAATGCTGCCGTTTGTTAAGTAAGCATTGGGTGGTGGTGAAGCTTTCCACTGAGCAGGACTACCGGGTATTTCTACGCCGGTTTGATGGGCGCATGTTCCAATTGCCAGGTGCTGCTGGGTTTGTAGTTGTCTCAGACCGAAGTGGCGCTTCTACTTACATCAGTATGTACAGCGCCCCTATTGAGTTTCCGGAGGTGTTGTTACAGCAGTACTTTGGCCAGTTTGGGGAGGTGGTGTCCGTGTGGATATATGTTATCTCTTCCAGTCGCGTGAGGGGCGTCCAAAATGGCATTCGATTGCTGGAAATGCAGCTTCCATCTGACATACCATCGTCTGTCAAGCTGATGGGATACTATCTCCATGTGTATTATGCCCAGCAGCCGCGGACCTGCTTCCATTGCGGGATGTCAGGGCACCTCACTGCGGGGTGCAGTGCGGGCGTCCTCGACTGAGTAAATCTCTTCCACGAGGAGGACTTCTCTCCGCTGGCTGTTGTCAACGCTTCCGAGGGTGTGGATGTCGGTGTGTCCGTGGATGTCGTGCCTCTGCAGGAGCCTGTAGTTGAGGATGCAGTTGGGAGGCGTCGACCACCAGTAGCTGTGCCATCGTCGTGTGTAAGTGCTGCAGCTGCTGTGTGTGCTGCAGGCGTGTGTGTGGTGCAGCATGTCGACCCTCCCCCGCCTCCCACTTCTGCGGCTGTTGTGGACGCTTCAGTGAATCCAGTTTCTGCATACTTGTAGCCTGTACCTACCCCTTCTGCAGCTGTTGTGGACAGTTTTCCTGTCACGTGGTCATGGGCCGGTTCCCCCCGTCGTCACCGCCGCTGAGGTTTTGCGTGCCTGTGGCTTGCGTGCCCGGGCATGGCTTCCCCTGCATTTCTAGGGAGTCAGATACAGTGGCGGTAGAAAGTTTGGATGACCTGCAGCCGGACCCTAAGCACTGGAGGCGCTCTTCGACTGCTCTGCTCCTTGAGGGTCATGACTAGGCAGACGTGAGGTACTTTGCTAGTTGCATGTCTTCGGATGACGAGGGTGTGCGTGGGGCTTTTGGGGTGCCTGGTGGTGATACGGCGGTGGTGGCAGATGTACATGTGGCGGAAGTGGCTACTGGTGTGGAGGACTCCGTCCTGGTTCCTGAGTGCCCCATGCCACCCTAGCTATGGGCTTCCCATAGTGGAGGGTTTTACCGGGTGTCGGGTGTTGCGTCGACTACTACCGCCAAGTCGATGTCTCGACTTCGTGGTGGTGCTCCGGAAGAATGCTTGCCAGTAGGACGTTGTGGTGTCGGGCTGTGTGTGGAGCCGTGTGGAGCCGGATAAACCGATTCTGAGTGCGGAGGGCCTCCCGTACTTTATGCATCGCCCCAAGGATATACGGGGTGTTGCCTCTACTCCAGAGGACTGGGCTACTTGGAAGAAGTATCGTCGGGTGTATCCTCGGGAAAACACGTCCTCATATGTACAGGCAATATGACCAGTTGTCGGACATTGAATAACAAGTAAGTAAGTAATTATCAAAAGAAGGCACCAAACCGGGAAGGCTATGTAGCACCATCAAATACGCAAAATAATCAGAGGGCGCTAAATATCACCAAGGATGCCAATACGAGAACAAAAACGCATAAGGCGAACGATATCAAAAGTATCCGAGTCGCCAAGAATTCTATCGAGGGACAGGTGACCGCGAGGGGCGGTCGGAAAGCAAGACATACGCTCGTCCTGGAAGTCAGGACATTCAAGAAGGACATGCACGACCGTAAGAGGGACAATGCAACTAGGACAATAAGGAGCAGGGCGGCGCTCCATCAAGTGACCATGGGTTAAGCGAGTATGGCCAATACGCAACCTCGCCAGAGCTGTTTCCCACCGCCGGTTACGGTGGAAGGAGGACTGCCACGAGGAAACACAACATTTAAGAGTACGTAGCTTGTTACCAGTAACAGACAACCAAGAAGCCTGCCAACGGGTAAGGACTGAGGAATGGATAACCGGGTAAAAGTCGGAATACGGAATGCCCTTACGAGAGATGGGACAAGAGCGGACAGCTTCCTTGGCGGCAGCATCCGCACGCTCATTTAAAGACACACCAATATGGCTGGGAACCCAACAAAACTCAACCGACTTAAATTTACTATGAACGAGAAACAGCCAATGCTGGATCTCGACAACCACTGGATGAACTGGATTAAAGGACCCGAGAGCCATGAGGGCACTACGAGAGTCAACAACAACTACAAAGGAAGACTGACAACGAGAAAGTAGGAGACGAAGAGCATAGAGAATAGCATAAAGTTCCGCTGTAAAGATGCTAGTCTCCGGAGGCAAGCGACACATATAAGTGCGATCAGGAAAAACAACAGAGTAGCCAACACCGTCCGCTGACTTAGACCCATCGGTGAAGACAGAAACGGAGCGGGAGTGAGAAGAAAAGTGCTCGAGGAAAAGGTGTTTTAGAACCGTAGGAGGGGTAAAAGCTTTAGTGATACGGGTCAAGGAAGTACAAAACCGCGGAAGAGGGACCCTCCACGGGGGCAAAGAAGGAACAACACGAGGAGAAACATCAGAAATACGAACGGAAAGAGAATCCTGCAGGCGAGATAACCGGACAGAAAGAGGGAGGTGGTGAAGAGGAACAGGAACCGCAGGAGGGGTAAAAGTTAAAGCACGACAGAGGCGAGAGGAAGGATGTTGCAAGGACCGCGCAAGATAGCGAAGACAGTAGCGATCACGGCGGTCCTGGAGAGACAGGAAGCCAGTGTCAACATACAAGCTAAGGACGGGAGTCGAACGAAAGGCACCAGAACTGAGGCGCAACCCAGTATGGTGCAAAGCATCAAGACGGCGAAGAGTAGAAGGAGAAGCAGACGAGTAAGCAGGGCAACCATAATCGAGCTTAGACAGGACGAGAGAAGAATGTAAAGCAAGGAGAGTGCGCCTATCTGCCCCCCAAGAAGTATGGGACAAGACCCGAAGGAGGGTAAGGGCCTTAGAGCACTCAACACGGAGGTAAGAGATATGGGGAGACCAAGACAAACGAGTGTCAAGGAATAACCCCAAAAGCTTCGCGGAATCTTTGTATTCAAGGGGATGACCATAAAGTGACAAAGAGGGACGAAGAACAACCCGTTTCCGCGTAAATGTCATGGCACAAGTCTTAGAAGTAGAGAACTTGAAGCCATGATCAGTGGCCCAAGACGACACGGCATCAATTGCAAGTTGAAGCCGGCGTTGAAGGAGAGGCGAATCATCACCCTGACAACAAAGGGTAAGATCATCGACATAGAGAGCGGAGAAGACACCAGAAGGAAGAGAGGAAAGAAGACCATTGAGGGCAACCAGAAAAAGAGTAGTGCTCAGAACACTACCCTGGGGCACACCTTCGTATTGCTGAAAAGAGGGAGAGAGAGCGGTACCAAGGCGCACCCGAAAGGAACGACGAGAGAGGAAGCTGCGGAGAAAGAGAGGGAGATGACCACGAAGGCCAAAAGAATGAAGTTGAGATAGGATATGATAACGCCAAGTGGTGTCGTAAGCCTTTTCCAGGTCAAAAAGGATGGCAACAACGGAGGTCTTCGCAGCAAAAGCAGTACGAATATAGACCTCCAAGTTCACCAGGACATCTGTCGTGCTGCGGCACTTGCGGAAACCAAATTGAGAAGGGGAGAGGAGGTGATGGTGTTCCAGGAACCACATCAGACGAACGTTAACCATACGTGCAAAAAGTTTGCAGACACAACTTGTGAGAGCAATAGGGCGAAAGTCCTTAGGGGAAGTACCCAGAGACCCCGGTTTGCGAACAGGGAGGACAACGGCATCGAGCCAGTCCTCAGGGACTGACGACGACTCCCAGATCCGATTATACAGACTCAGTAAATACTGAGACGTGCTCGGAGGGAGATGGCGAAGCATCTCATAATGAATACCATCGGAGCCCGCCGCCGTAGAACCGCAGAGGGCCAGAGCAGAACGAAGTTCAGAGAGAGAGAAGGGATCATTATAGGGAAGCTGAAGATGAGTGCAGAAATCTAAAGGACGAGACTCAAGGACAGGTTTACGAAGAAGGAAAGATTGGGGAAGATGAAGACCAGAGCTAACAGAAGAAAAGTGGGAACCCAGTTCGGAAGCGACCTGCAACGGGTCCGCCACAAGAGTATCATGGAGGTGAAGGACCGGTGAAACATCGGGAACGAACTTACCCGCTATCTTGCGGATACGCTTCCAGATCTGGGCCAGAGGGGTTTCGGACGTAATTGTTGAGACATAAGATGCCCAACATTCACGTTTAGCCGTATGGATGGCCCTACGGGCCACCGCACTCGCTTTCCGAAAGAAAAGAAAAGAATCGGTCGTCTGCCTACGGCGGTGCCTCTTCCAGGCTGCACGCTTACAGCGGACAGCCCGAGCACAGTCCGCATTCCACCAGGGAACGCACTTCCGTGGACCCCGAGAGGAAGAGCGAGGAATAGAGCGGAGGGCAGCGTTGAAGACAGTGTCATGAAAAAGGAGGAGAGCGCGAGAGAGGGGCAGAAGGGAGAGGTCAGAGAGAGCAGCACTGAGGGTAAATAGGGTCCAGTCTGCCTTAGCAAACTGCCACCTAGGGAAAGAGAGGGAAGGGCGAAAAGAGAAAAAGGAAACAAGGATGGGGAAATGATCACTTCCATGGAGGTCATCAAGAACCCGCCACGTGAAATCTAAGTAAAGAGAAGAAGAGCAGAGAGAAAGATCAAGACAAGAAAGGGAGCGAGTCCGAGAGTCCAAATGAGTGGGCTCACCAGAATTCAGAAGAGACAGGGAAGAAGATAGGAGAAACGGCTCAAGGAGGCGACCCCGGGTATTCGTCAGAACGTCACCCCAAAGAGAATGACGACAATTGAAGTCACCCAGCAGGAGCACAGGCTCCGGCAAGGAGTCTAGGAGGTGTTTCAAATCAGGAAGAGAGAGCGGGACACTCGGGGGGAGATAAATGGAACAAACTGTGTACCATTTCCCCACAAAGATACGAGCAGCAGAACAATGGAGAGGCGAAGGAAAAAGTAAAGGAACAAAGGGAACATCTGCACGAATCAAGAGAGCAGAAGAATTAGAAGCCCCAGCAATGGCTGGGGGGGGGGAGAGAAAGGAATAGCCACGAAAACGACCAGGACGAGCACCAAGCATTGGCTCCTGGAGACAGACACAAAGGGGCGAAAACCGCGAAATCAGAAGTTGGAGTTCGAGGAAATTGGCGTAATAACCTCGAACGTTCCATTGAAGAATGGACAACGACGGGAAGAGAAAGGACAAAAACAGAGAACAAGGAAGAAACAAAGGCGAAAGAGCAACAGAGCACGTTAAAGAATATCAGGGTCGGGATCAGGGTCAGCAAAGTCAGGGTTAGGGGGCATGGGTAAACTGAGCAAAGACGGAGGGAAGGAAACGGGAGAACAGATCAGAGGTGGGCGGGCGGGGTCCGGAGGAGGAGGAGGAAGAGGAGACAACGGAGAGGAGCAGTCAAGGACAGCAGTAGGAAGAGGGGGAGTAGGAAGAGGGGGAGTAGGAAGAGGGGGAGTAGAAAGAGGGGAGCGCACCCCAGCAAGAGCAGCAACCGAAAGGGAAGCAGGGGCCAAAGAAACCTCCATAGCAGGAACAGGGGGCGCAACCACTGAAACGGGAGGGGAAGGAGCAACAGAGCCAGAAGTAGGAGCTAAGGAAGAAAGCGAAGCCTTCTTACCCGCCGGGGAAGAGGAAGGAGAGGAGCCAGGCTTACGCTTCTGACTTAAAGAGACAGGTGTCCCAGCAACTACGTACCGGGCAACGGATTCCAGTGTCTCAACAGGAGAAGCCGAACGAGAGCACACACGACGGCCGTTAGGAGAGCGATGGACATCCGCCTGCACCGACAGGCGGCGGGGAGAGCCGATAGATGGAGGAAGAGGATGGGAAGGAGGATCGGAGGGGGACGAGGAAGAAGACACAGGAGACATGACAGACCGGGTTGAAAGAAGGGGAACCCCAGACAGAGGACCAGGAGGGGGACCCCTCGGGAAAGAACTCAAAGGAACAGAGGAGGGGGCAGTGGGCGTATCAGGGTCCAAGGCCCGGAAACGGTTGAGAGTCTGAGGAAGGGGGGAAGGACGAGGAGAGGAAGAGCGCAACACGCGAGCATAAGAGATGTTAGTATAAGGCGGGAGCCGGCGAACCTGGCGCCTCGCCTCAGGAAAAGACAAACGCTCCCGGTGCTTCAGGTTAAGGACGGCCGCCTCAAGCTTGTAATGGACACAGGCACGGGAGAACGTAGGATGGGCCTCACCGCAGTTGAGGCAGCGAGCTTGGGGAGAAGTGCACTCCGACTTAGAGTGACCTTCACTCCCACACAAAGGACAGAGAGAGACAGTCCCAGAGCAGCGGAGGGCACCATGCCCAAACCTCCAGCACTTATTACAAAGTCGAGGAGAAGGAATATACTCCTGGACAGAGCACCTAGCACCAGCAAGAATGACAGAGGATGGAAGGGTCCTACCATCAAAGGTGATCTTCACAACGCGAAGGGGTTGACGGCGACGACCACGAGGGGGACGAGTAAACGAGTCAACCTGGAGGACAGAATGGCCTTGGGCATCAAGGATATGCCGAACATCATCGTGGCAATCCTGCAGATTCCGAACACCGGTTGCAACATGGGGTGGGAGGAGAATAGTGCCAACACTGGAATTCATCTGAACGTTCTTGGAGACCCGAACAGGGATCTCGCCAAGGCAAGATAAGGCAGCCAAGCGGGAAGCCGCATCCTGAGAAGGAGCAGCAACGACACGTGTACCGAGACGAGTGGGGTTGAAAGTAACACACGCATCCACGGAATCTACAAGATGCCGATGGAGGGAGAAATCGTCAGGAGGCGCAGAATCAAGAGGGAGGAGATCAAAGTATTTGGCCCATGAAGCAGGACCAAACAAGGCCTGATACGCATCAGCACGGGAAGGAATCGAGCGAGTGCGGTTGGGGCGCGAACGGCGTTGAGAACCCCTAGAGAGATAGGGGTCAAAAGGCGCAGTAGTCACAACGAAAGACTTAGCCACACCAGGGGACGAAGTGGTCACCACCGGGGGCTGGAGGCTCGACCCAACCTCAGAGGAGGGAGGGGAGCTGGGGGAAGAAGTCAGGACGGTCAAAGGAGGAGCAAGGTCGGGGCCCAACGCAGCGGGAGCTACAGAGCCTGGTCTTCCAATACAGGCCGACTCGGGGGCTTGGTCGCCCACCCCACGAGCCTGAGAGGGTACAACGGAAACATTCAACGACATAGAGACGAAAAGCGACAAATTCATCCACGAATGTGCCCCCATACCCACCATGGAGCCACAATTAGAGGCAGGACACCCAACAGGAAGCTATCGCTGATCATGCCGGGGCCCCCTAGGGGTGCGTCGTGAGTATACGCCCCACAAACGCCACCTTAAGAACCGTCAGTCCGTCGAGATCGGGTTCAGCGACGAAAGGGGGATTGACAATAAAAGGTTCCCCTCGCTCGAGACGTCGGGTACTACAGTTCTACGGGTGCAAGAGTATGCCTCCTCAAGCACCCGGGCGTCAAAATAGAAGAAGTCCAAAGAAATAATCCAAAACAAGCAAAAGGTCGGCAGGAAACGACAAGCAGATAGGAGAAGAGGGGGGAGAAAAACGAAACATAAGGAAAAGGAAAAGCGATCCGGCACAATTGGAGAAGACAGCAGCAGGAGTGCAAGGCCAGAAAAGGACAGAGGACTGCCCAACGGAGCATCACACTCCGGCAGCCGTCCACCAAGCCCCCTCACGACGCCAACGGGCCGGAAGGGGAGGGGGCATTGAATAACAATACAATACAATACAATACAATACAATTTTATTTAGGTAAGGTACATACAATAAAAATTTACAAGGATTGTTTGACTTATAGGTATAGCTAGTACATACAATGCCTAAAGCCACTATTACGCAAAGCGTTTCGGGCATGCGTTTCGGGCATAACTTGGTTCTTCTGTTCTGTGCTTCTTACGTATAGGTTCCAGCTCATTGCCAGTTCCGCGTGTTGTGTTGGTTGTTTGTATTGCATGTTTGCAGGTTGCTGTGTTTATGTCTTTTAGATGTGCCCGGTGGTGTTGTCTGTGTTCTTGTGTTTGTGTTGTATTTTGTAATGTGCCTCTTGTGCTGTATTTTGTAATGTGATGGTGCTTCAGTACCTCCTTTATTTATTGTAATTTATGTTGCATGCCGTTGGCATCTAAATATTAAAATAAAAATTAAAATAAAAAATGTTAGCCAACGTCACGTGGTCACGTCATGTGGTCACGTCATGTGGTCACGGCATGTGGTTATGTCACGTGGTCACGTCATGTGGTCACGTCACGTGGTCACATCACGTGGTCACGTCACGTGGTCACGTCATGTGGTCACGTCACGTGGTCACATCACGTGGTCACGTCACGTGGTCACGTCACGTGGTCACGTCATGTGGTCACGTCACGTGGTCACATCACGTGGTCACGTCACGTGGTCACGTCATGTGGTCACGTCACGTGGTCACATCACGTGGTCACGTCACGTGGTCACGTCACGTGGTCACGTCATGTGGTCACGTCATGTGGTCACGTCATGTGGTCACGTCACGTGGTCACGTCACGTGGTCACGTCATGTGGTCACGTCATGTGGTCACGTCACGTGGTCACGTCACGTGGTCACGTCACGTGGTCACGTCACGTGGTCACATGACGGTCACATGACGGTCACGTCACGTGGTCACGTCACGTGGTCACGTCATGTGGTCACGTCACGTGGTCACGTCATGTGGTCACGTCACGTGGTCACGTCACGTGGTCACATGACGTGGTCACGTCACGTGGTCACGTCACAAGCGATGACCATATAATTACCGGCACATTTATCTTGAACTCATGTCGATTGTCCAGTGTGTGTTAACAACACTACAACACAGGTGTCTAACACAACACTACAACACAGGTGTCTAACACAACACTACAACACAGGTGTCTAACACAACACTACAACACAGGTGTCTAACACAACACTACAACACAGGTGTCTAACACAACAACACAGGTGTCTAACAACACTACAACACAGGTGTCTAACACAACAACACAGGTGTCTAACAACACTACAACACAGGTGTCTAACACAACACTACAACACAGGTGTCTAACAACACTACAACACAGGTGTCTAACACAACACTACAACACAGGTGTCTAACACAACAGTACAACACAGGTGTCTTAACACAACACAGGTGTCTAACAACACTACAACACAGGTGTCTAACAACACTACAACACAGGTGTCTAACAACGCTACAACACAGGTGTCTAACAACACTACAACACAGGTGTCTAACAACACTACAACACAGGTGTCTAACAACACTACAACACAGGTGTCTAACAACACTACAACACAGGTGTCTAACAACACTACAACACAGGTGTCTAACAACGCTACAACACAGGTGTCTAACAACACTACAACACAGGTGTCTAACAACACTACAACACAGGTGTCTAACAACACTACAACACAGGTGTCTAACAACACTACAACACAGGTGTCTAACAACACTACAACACAGGTGTCTAACAACACTACAACTCAGGTGTCTAACACAACACTACAACACAGGTGTCTAACACAACACTACAACACAGGTGTCTAACACAACACTACAACACAGGTGTCTAACACAACACTACAACACAGGTGTCTAACACAACACTACAACACAGGTGTCTAACACAACAACACAGGTGTCTAACAACACTACAACACAGGTGTCTAACACAACAACACAGGTGTCTAACAACACTACAACACAGGTGTCTAACAACACTACAACACAGGTGTCTAACACAACACTACAACACAGGTGTCTAACAACACTACAACACAGGTGTCTAACACAACACTACAACACAGGTGTCTAACACAACAGTACAACACAGGTGTCTTAACACAACACAGGTGTCTAACAACACTACAACACAGGTGTCTAACAACGCTACAACACAGGTGTCTAACAACACTACAACACAGGTGTCTAACAACACTACAACACAGGTGTCTAACAACACTACAACACAGGTGTCTAACAACACTACAACACAGGTGTCTAACAACACTACAACACAGGTGTCTAACAACACTACAACTCAGGTGTCTTAACACAACACAGGTGTCTAACAACACTACAACACAGGTGTCTAACACAACACAGGTGTGTAACACAACACAGGTGTCTAACACAACACAGGTGTCTAACACAACACAGGTGTGTAACACAACACAGGTGTCTAACACAACACTACAACACAGGTGTGTAACACAACACAGGTGTCTAACACAACACTACAACACAGGTGTGTAACACAACACAGGTGTGTAACACAACACAGGTGTCTAACACAACACAGGTGTGTAACACAACACAGGTGTCTAACACAACACAGGTGTGTAACACAACACAGGTGTCTAACACAACACAGGTGTGTAACACAACACAGGTGTCTAACACAACACTACAACACAGGTGTGTAACACAACACAGGTGTGTAACACAACACAGGTGTCTAACACAACACAGGTGTGTAACACAACACAGGTGTGTAACACAACACAGGTGTGTAACACAACACAGGTGTGTAACACAACACAGGTGTGTAACACAACACAGGTGTGTAACACAACACAGGTGTGTAACACAACACAGGTGTCTAACACAACACAGGTGTCTAACACAACACAGGTGTCTAACACAACACAGGTGTCTAACACAACACAGGTGTCTAACACAACACAGGTGTCTAACACAACACAGGTGTCTAACACAACACAGGTGTCTAACACAACACAGGTGTCTAACACAACACAGGTGTGTAACACAACACAGGTGTGTAACACAACACAGGTGTGTAACACAACACAGGTGTGTAACACAACACAGGTGTCTAACACAACACAGGTGTCTAACACAACACAGGTGTCTAACACAACACAGGTGTCTAACACAACACAGGTGTCTAACACAACACAGGTGTCTAACACAACACAGGTGTCTAACACAACACAGGTGTCTAACACAACACAGGTGTCTAACACAACACAGGTGTCTAACACAACACAGGTGTCTAACACAACACAGGTGTGTAACACAACAAAGGTGTCTAACACAACACAGGTGTGTAACACAACAAAGGTGTCTAACACAACACAGGTGTCTAACACAACACAGGTGTGTAACACAACACAGGTGTGTAACACAACACAGGTGTCTAACACAACACAGGTGTCTAACACAACACAGGTGTCTAACACAACACAGGTGTCTAACACAACACAGGTGTCTAACACAACACAGGTGTCTAACACAACACAGGTGTCTAACACAACACAGGTGTCTAACACAACACAGGTGTCTAACACAACACAGGTGTCTAACACAACACAGGTGTCTAACACAACACAGGTGTGTAACACAACAAAGGTGTCTAACACAACACAGGTGTGTAACACAACAAAGGTGTCTAACACAACACAGGTGTCTAACACAACACAGGTGTGTAACACAACACAGGTGTGTAACACAACACAGGTGTCTAACACAACACAGGTGTCTAACACAACACAGGTGTCTAACACAACACAGGTGTCTAACACAACACAGGTGTCTAACACAACACAGGTGTCTAACACAACACTACAACACAGGTGTCTAACACAACACTACAACACAGGTGTGTAACACAACACAGGTGTCTAACACAACACAGGTGTCTAACACAACACTACAACACAGGTGTCTAACACAACACTACAACACAGGTGTGTAACACAACACAGGTGTGTAACACAACACAGGTGTCTAACACAACACAGGTGTCTAACACAACACAGGTGTCTAACACAACACAGGTGTCTAACACAACACAGGTGTCTAACACAACACAGGTGTCTAACACAACACAGGTGTCTAACACAACACTACAACACAGGTGTCTAACACAACACTACAACACAGGTGTGTAACACAACACAGGTGTGTAACACAACACAGGTGTCTAACACAACAACATGTCAGCTGAACTAACACGCCTCAGTGTTGTAGGCTGTGGTCCCAAACGGACACAATAAGGGGTACTATGAACAGTAGCGGCTTTCAACCATTCAAGTTTTCTATGGGTCGGCTGGATAGGTTAGGTGGGTGGCTTGGGTTGGTGAGTTGTAGAACGCCGTATTTTGCACGTTGTTCCAATTGTCAACACCTCTGGAGGCCTCAGCTCACCAAACATCCGTCACCCTCAACTGGGTACATACCCCAGGACGACCGACGCCCAGCCTCAGTTCATCCTAGGGTTTACATCAACACGGTATATATCCCAGGACGCCCGACGCCCAGCCTCAGTTCATCCTGGGGTTTACCTGAACACGGTACATATCCCAGAACGACCGACACCCAGCCTCAGTTCATCCTGGGGTTTACATCAACACGGTATATATCCCAGGACGACCAACGCCAAGCCTCAGTTCATGCTGGAGTTTACATCAACAGGGTACATACCCCAGGACGACCGACGCCCAGCCTCAGTTCATCCTGGGGTTACCTCAACACGGTACATACCCCAGGACGACCGACGCCCAGCCTCAGTTCATCCTGGGGTTTACCTGAACACGGTACATATCCCAGGACGACCGACGCCCAGCCTCAGTTCATCCTGGGGTTACCTCAACACGGTACATACCCCAGGACGACCGACGCCCACCCTCAGTTCATCCTGGGGTTACCTCAAGACGGTACATACCCCAGGACGACAGACGCCCACCCTCAGTTCATCCTGGAGTTACCTCAACACGGTACATACCCCAGGACGACCGAAACCCAGCCTCAGTTCATCCTAGGGTTACCTCAACACGGTACATATCCCAGGACGACCGACACTCAGCCTCAGTTCATCCTGGAGTTACCTCAACACGGTACATACCCCAGGACGACCGAAACCCAGCCTCAGTTCATCCTAGGGTTACCTCAACACGGTACATACCCCAGGACGACCGGCGCCCAGCTTCAGTTCATCCTGGGGTTCACGAGTGTTCTTGTCCTCAAATACCGTTTTCTGCACCATTTCTCTGCTGCCTCTGTGCTCGCTTAATATATATGCAAATAATGATTTTTGTAACTTCATTTCCATTACAATTTTGAGCGGGCTTTGTTGCGCTCAGAGTGGCATTGTTTTGGTCTCCATATATTACCAACACTCATGTATTGTACATGATTGTTCTGCTACTGAGATGCTCTCATGATAACACTGAGCTGGAACACTGTTATATATATATATATATATGTATATTATATATATATATATATATATATATATATATATATATATATATATATATATATATATATATATATATATATATTCAAGGTTATGTTCTGCTAAATGTTATTTAGCAGAACATATTTTCGATAAGTTCAGTTCATATTTTTAACCTGTTTCTCCACGTTCTTCACATTTTCTTTCATGTTCTCTACGAATCCCTCGCTTGTTCACGATGTTCTTCACATTTATCTTACATGTTCTCTGTTTCTTTGCTTGCTGCCTAAGACTTACACAGTTATCATCTTGTATCTTATCATATGTAAATACATAACTCCTCCTCCCTTCCCTACATGTTCCCACATGTTCTCCGCTCATCTTCCTACACTTTCTTACAATTTTTCTCCATTTGAAGGACGTGAAGAAACAGGTGAAAAATATGAACTGAACTTGTAAAGAATATGGTGTGAACATTTAGCAGAACATAACGAACTCGTGAAGAACATGCTAAGAACATGGAGAAACACGCGACAATATGAAACTTGCAGAGAACATGGATAATGAATATAAAAGTTGAACAGAGAACCAGATGTGAACACGGAGGGAATACACAAATATGATAAGATTATTGTGTTATTTGTATTATACATTTTGGGGAGGGAAGGGGTGAGGGAAGGGGGTGAGGGAAGGGGGTGAGGGAAGGGGGTGAGGGAAGGGGGTGAGGGAAGGGGGTGAGGGAAGGGGGTGAGGGAAGGGGGTGAGGGAAGGGGGTGAGGGAAGGGGGTGAGGGAAGGGGGTGAGGGAAGGGGGTGAGGGAAGGGGTGAGGGAAGGGGGTGAGGGAAGGGGGTGAGGGAAGGTGGTGAGGGAAGGTGGTGAGGGAAGGTGGTGAGGGAAGGTGGTGAGGGAAGGGGGTGAGGGAAGGGGGTGAGGGAAGGGGGTGAGGGAAGGGGGTGAGGGAAGGGGTGAGGGAAGGGGTGAGGGAAGGGGTGAGGGAAGGGGTGAGGGAAGGGGGTGAGGGAAGGGGGTGAGGGAAGGGGGTGAGGGAAGGGGGTGAGGGAAGGGGGTGAGGGAAGGGGGTGAGGGAAGGGGTGAGGGAAGGGGGTGAGGGAAGGGGTGAGGGAAGGGGTGAGGGAAGGGGGTGAGGGAAGGGGGTGAGGGAAGGGGTGAGGGAAGGGGTGAGGGAAGGGGTGAGGGAAGGGGTGAGGGAAGGGGTGAGGGAAGGGGTGAGGGAAGGGGTGAGGGAAGGGGGTGAGGGAAGGGGGTGAGGGAAGGGGTGAGGGAAGGGGTGAGGGAAGGGGTGAGGGAAGGGGTGAGGGAAGGGGGTGAGGGAAGGGGGTGAGGGAAGGGGGTGAGGGAAGGGGGTGAGGGAAGGGGGGTGAGGGAAGGGGGGTGAGGGAAGGGGTGAGGGAAGGGGTGAGGGAAGGGGGTGAGGGAAGGGGTGAGGGAAGGGGGTGAGGGAAGGGGTGAGGGAAAGGGGTGAGGGAAAGGGGTGAGGGAAGGGGGTGAGGGAAGGGGTGAGGGAAGGGGTGAGGGAAGGGGTGAGGGAAGGGGTGAGGGAAGGGGGTGAGGGAAGGGGTGAGGGAAGGGGGTGAGGGAAGGGGGTGAGGGAAGGGGGTGAGGGAAGGGGGTGAGGGAAAGGGGTGAGAGAAAGGGGTGAGGGAAGGGGGTGAGGGAAAGGGGTGAGGGAAAGGGGTGAGGGAAAGGGGTGAGGGAAAGGGGTGAGGGAAAGGGGAGAGGGAAGGGGTGAGGGAAGGGGGTGAGGGAAGGGGGTGAGGGAAGGGGGGAGGGGAAGATAAGGGGGTGATGGAGGAGTTGGGGGCAAGAGGGAGTTAAGCGAGCGGGTGGGGGGGGGGGTCATGGCTGGGAGATAAGGGGTATCATGACCTTGGATTATTACCCAGCAGCTGTGTATTGGCACACATCAGTAAACAAGAGTACTGAAGGAGTGGATATGTTTACTTTGATAAGGTGACAGGCTGGAGCAGGTCTTGATCTGAAATATTAAGTTTTATCAACTAAGTCGGGGGACAGGAGATAGAGCTCGGTTAACGCTTTTGATAGATTTTACTACGTCCGAAATATAGCGGACTTAAATCTCGAGGAAATTGGCTGGATACTAACGAAGTTACATAAGTAAAGTAAGGCGAGGGACATGAGCTGGAGCTCGGTAAATAAATTACTGTATTTATCTAAGTCTGAAATATAGCGGGTATAAATTTTAAGAGGATTGGACTGATAATAAAGAAGTTGTATGAATGAAGTAAGGCAGAGGACAAGAGCTAAAACTTGGTTAATGTCTTGATTTATTTTACTGAATCTGAAAAACAGCGGGATTAAATTTCAGAGTGAGTAATAATTATTAACGAAGTTGTAACAATAAACTAAGGTGGGGGCACGAGAGCTGGAGCCTGGTAACACTTTTCTTTTATTTCTATGTACGAAATAACTATCTTTTAAATTTCAGAGAAATTGATTGGTTAATAGCGAAACTACACTTATAAATGTATAGAGTCGAGCCCAAGAACTAACTTCTGATGAACTTTTTAACATATTTGCTCAAGTTGGTAGAGTTTAATTATATCCATAAGAACTCTCTTACTACTGCTGTGACGATTAAAACTAACAAATTTTGGTCTTAAACTGGTCTCTGAAAAATTTGGGTCTTAAACTGGTCTCTGAAAAATTTCAGTCTTAAACTGGACTCTGTCAAATTTCGGTCGTAAACTAGACTCTTACAAGTTTCGGTCTTCAACTGGACTCTGAAGAAATTCGGTCTTAAACAGGTGAAACAGCAGTAAATGGATATAAATAAAAACCAAAATAAATAAATAAATAAAATAAATATATATTATAATAATATATAATAATAATAATAGATAATAAATAAAACTAAAAGTCACTGCTAAGATGTCTATTTTCCTTAACAAAATTTATCTGACCATCTTATCCGAAGGGCTCGGAATTATTTCGGTCTTAAACGGGCGTGTCAGCGAGAGAAATAAAAACTCTGAAAACTGTTTACTTGGAAACCTCGACGGGTGAGCGGGAACTGACCTCAAAAACCTCGACGGGTGAGCGGGAACTGACCTCAAAAACCTCGACGGGTGAGTGGGAACTGACCTCAAAAACCTCGACGGGTGAGCGGGAACTGACCTCAAAAACCTCGACGGGTGAGCGGGAACTGACCTCAAAAACCTCGACGGGTGAGCGGGAACTGACCTCAAAAACCTCGACGGGTGAGCGGGAACTGACCTCAAAAACCTCGACGGGTGAGCGGGAACTGACCTCAAAAACCTCGACGGGTGAGCGGGAACTGACCTCAAAAACCTCGACGGGTGAGCGGGAACTGACCTCAAAAACCTCGACGGGTGAGCGGGAACTGACCTCAAAATATTTCAGTTCCCACTGACTCGTGATCCGTACTACTTGAGTGATCAAGTAGCACGGATCGCTCGTACCCATCAGGGGTGGGGACGAGTGATCCATCAGGGGTGGGTACGAGTGATCCATCAGGGGTGGGTACGAGTGATCCATCAGGGGTGGGTACGAGTGATCCATCAGGGGTGGGGACGAGTGATCCATCAGAGGTGGGTACGAGTGATCCATCAGGGGTGGGTACGAGTGATTCATCAGGGGTGGGTACGAGTGATCCATCAGGGGTGGGTACGAGTGATCCATCAGGGGTGGGTACGAGTGATCCATCAGGGGTGGGTATGAGTGATCCATCAGGGGTGGGTACGAGTGATCCATCAGGGGTGGGTATGAGTGATCCATCAGGGGTGGGTACGAGTGATCCATCAGGGGTGGGGACGAGTGATCCATCAGGGGTGGGGACGAGTGATCCATCAGGGGTGGGTACGAGTGATCCATCAGGGGTGGGTATGAGTGATCCATCAGGGGTGGGTACGAGTGATCCATCAGGGGGTGGGGACGAGTGATCCATCAGGGGTGGGTACGAGTGATCCATCAGGGGTGGGTACGAGTGATCCATCAGGGGTGGGTACGAGTGATCCATCAGGGGTGGGTACGAGTGATCCATCAGGGGTGGGTACGAGTGATCCATCAGGGGTGGGGACGAGTGATCCATCAGGGGTGGGTACAAGTGATCCATCAGGGGTGGGTACAAGTGATCCATCAGGGGTGGGTACGAGTGATCCATCAGGGGTGGGTACGAGTGATCCATCAGGGGTGGGTATGAGTGATCCGTCGGGGTTGGGTATGAGTGAAGTATCAGGTGGAGGACTTATGGAGGTATCAGGGCCTTACCTTAGTATCGTAGTTGTAACCGAGCATGGTGGTATTCCTGAAAGGGTTGTTGAACGGCAGGTCCACATCCAGGAACCGCTTCCGGTACAGGTCCAGGGCGAACCTGTGGGACACACCAGCCTTATACCACAGCCTTATACCACAGCCTTACACCACAGCCTTACACCACAGCCTTACACCACAGCCTTATACCACAGCCTAGTACTTCACACGACAAAATCATTAACCATATCAGTATAGCGGCATATATTATTTCTCATTACCTAATATTATACCTATATTACCTGATAAATATTATACCTGATCATTCATAAATCATTCTCCGAATTGACAGTACGATTTAATACTAAGTGTAATAAGTACACTTTCATACTGTCATAAACAGTGCATAATTGCACTTATGGGGCTGTTACATTGCCCAACCCCCTCCCCCGATTTAATTCTCCTCGTTTTCTGTTAAGACACTCATAATTTTAGGATGAAATTTTCAAATTCAAATTGCAATACACAAGTTTTAAATATCAGGAATTTTTTTTCAGGTTTATTAAACAATATAGATTTTATACAAAATTTTAAAATATCCTGAGTTACTTTACAATTTATTGATATATTTTAATTTTGTTTTATTAGTTTTATAAAACTGTAATATCAATATAGCTATAGGTTAAGTACTAATTGTAATTAAGAAGCAATAAAATTATTATCTTCAAAAACTAAGACGGTTAGGTGAGGTTGTGGTTTTCTATTCAGTTTTTCAGGTAAACTCAAATATTCACAATATATTTGACTACGATTTAATACTAAGTGAAAATAAGTACAATTCCTAACTGCTATGAATAGTACATAATTGCTCTTATTTGTCTTCTTACATTTACCACCCCATTTTGGGAGGACGGGCTGCTCAATCAAGACAGAATAAGCTCCTCAGGAAGAGGCAGAGAACCAGCCTCGACCCCGCACCAAGGGTACAGCACACCCACAACTACCACCACAAAGTTGATGGGAGAGGTAAAGATGGGCAGGACTGAGTTTAAGGAGAGATGGAGGGAGGGGGGGGGGAGATACGAGAGAAAAAGAGGAGAGAGAGAGATAGAGCGAGGCTACAGCAGCAGCAACAGCAGGCAGCAGCAGCAGCCCCCTGCAGCAGCAGCAGCAGCAGCAGCCCCCTGCAGCAGCAGCAACAGCAGCCAGCAACAGCAGCCAGCAACAGCAGCCAGCAGCAGCAGCAGCCCCCTGCAGCAGCAGCAACAGCAGCAGCAGCCAGCAGCAGCATCAGCAGCAGCAGCCCCCTGCAGCAGCAGCAACAGCAGCAGCAGCAGCAGCGTGCGGACATACCTTATCTTAGTGTCTCTCTCTGTGGTGCTGTCGATGGCATAGAGGACTCCACAGGTGATGAAGAGCTCTCCAAACTTGTGGTGGCTGAGGGAGATGTTCCAGCTGTACTCCACCTGCAGGAGTGATGACACCTGGTTAGTCTCCAGCTCCTGGGCCCCGAGCACCTGGCCCCCACCACCCTATCAACACGTGACAACAATACAGCAAACACTGCCTGGTACAAGTGTAAACATGGGGCTGGAGGAGTACCTTGAGGGTCCAAGGGTCGAGCTTCATCACCACAGTGTTGTTGTTGCTCTCAGGGAGGCCGTAGATGGCCCACAGACCGTTGTCGTCGGTGTTGAGGTCGATGTAGTCCAGGCTGGTGCCATACAGGTAGTTGTAACCGGTGGTGGCTACGCCAGGCACCGACACGGACTTGGTGTTGCCGGAGATGAGGTCGTACCTGATGATGCTCTGGTGACCTTGCTGGTGGTAGTAGAACGACCCGTTGTACACCACGTGGGAGTTACCCTGAGGACGACAAGGAACGGTCAGAGGCATTGGCATGTTCTTAACCCGTACGCTGCGCCGGACGAATTATTGCATTTTTTCCCCCATTTTTTTTTGGTTAATTTTTTTTTAACCATACAGTACATCTTTATGCTAATAACTAGTGACAATGGGACGTAGATCACATCGATAGGGGAACTGCTGGAGGCCTAGTGACCACAGGCGAGGTAGCTTGTTAGTTAATATCCATCTTTAACCCCTTTATATCTAATTGTGTCTAATATGTCGTTGTTTGTGAGTCAAAGATCCAAACAACACAACCACGTCATTTAACCTAACATATTTACAATGAATACCATGTATAACCCTGCTTGTTACACCACGAGAACCCAAACTAGTGACAACAATTCATCAAGAATGCCCAATACCCATCAAGAATGCCCAATACTCATCAAGAATGCCCAATACTCATCAAAAATGCCCAATACTCATCAAAAATGCCCAATACTCATCAAAAATGCCCAATACTCATCAAAAATGCCCAATACTCATCAAGAATGCCCAATACTCATCAAGAATGCCCAATACTCATCAAAAATGCCCAATACTCATCAAGAATGCCCAATACTCATCAAGAATGCCCAATACTCATCAAGAATGCCCAATACTCATCAAGAATGCCCAATACTCATCAAGAATGCCCAATACTCATCAAGAATGCCCAATACTCATCAAGAATGCCCAATACTCATCAAGAATGCCCAATACTCATCAAGAATGCCCAATACTCATCAAGAATGCCCAATACTCATCAAAAATGCCCAATACTCATCAAGAATGCCCAATACTCATCAAGAATGCCCAATACTCATCAAGAATGCCCAATACTCATCAAGAATGCCCAATACTCATCAAGAATGCCCAATACTCATCAAGAATGCCCAATACTCATCAAGAATGCCCAATACTCATCAAGAATGCCCAATACTCATCAAGAATGCCCAATACTCATCAAGAATGCCCAATACTCATCAAGAATGCCCAATACTCATCAAGAATGCCCAATACTCGTCAAGAATGCCCAATACTCGTCAAGAATGCCCAATACTCGTCAAGAATGCCCAATACTCGTCAAGAATGCCCAATACTCGTCAAGAATGCCCAATACTCATCAAGAATGCCCAATACTCGTCAAGAATGCCCAATACTCATCAAGAATGCCCAATACTCATCAAAAATGCCCAATACTCATCAAGAATGCCCAATACTCATCAGGAAAGACGTTCTTGGCGCCAAGACTCACAGTGAAGGGCCAGGAGAGCGTGTAGTTCTTGCTAGGCAGGTTCTTCCGGTACCGGTTCTTGTCGGAGAACTCGTAGAGGCGGTACGGGTCGGCCGGGTCCGTGGTCCAGAACCGGGGCTCCCGCCGGGGCTCGAGCGGGTGCGGGTCCCGCATCCACGACCCGTATTTGGAGTCTGTGTGGCGATGATACACCGGCTTGCCCACGGCTGACAACATGCAGTCTGTAACAGTCACCACAACACTCTAGTACAGTCTGCAACAGTCACCACGACACTAGTACAGTCTGCAACAGTCACCACGACACTCTAGTACAGTCTGCAACAGTCACCACAACACTCTAGTACAGTCAGCAACAGTCACCACAACACTCTAGTACAGTCTGCAACAGTCAGCAACAGTCACCACGACACTCTAGTACAGTCTGTAACAGTCAACACAACACTCTAGTACAGTCTGCAACAGTCACCACAACACTCTAGTACAGTCTGCAACAGTCAACACAACACTCTAGTACAGTCTGTAACAGTCAACACAACACTCTAGTACAGTCTGCAACAGTCACCACAACACTCTAGTACAGTCTGCAACAGTCAGCAACAGTCACCACGACACTCTAGTACAGTCTGCAACAGTCACCACAACACTCTAGTACAGTCAGCAACAGTCACCACAACACTCTAGTACAGTCTGCAACAGTCACCGCAACACTCTAGTACAGTCAGCAACAGTCACCACAACACTCTAGTACAGTCAGCAACAGTCACCACAACACTCTAGTACAGTCTGCAACAGTCAGCAACAGTCACCACGACACTCTAGTACAGTCTGCAACAGCCACCGCAACACTCTAGTACAGTCAGCAACAGTCACCACAACACTCTAGTACAGTCTGCAACAGTCACCACAACACTCTAGTACAGTCTGCAACAGTCACCGCAACACTCTAGTACAGTCTGCAACAGTCACCACAACACTCTAGTACAGTCTGCAACAGTCACCACAACACTCTAGTACAGTCTGCAACAGTCACCACGACACACCAGTACAGTCTGCAACACACCAGTACAGTCTACAACACTCCCAAGTAGTCTGCAACACTCCCAAGTAGTCTGCAACACTCCCAAGCAGTCTGCAACACTCCCAAGCAGTCTGCAACACTCCCAAGTAGTCTGCAACACTCCCAATCAGTCTGCAACACTCCCAAGTAGTCTGCAACACTCCCAATCAGTCTGCAACACTCCCAAGCAGTCTGCAACACTCCCAAGCAGTCTGCAACACTCCCAAGCAGTCTGCAACACTCCCAAGCAGTCTGCAACACTCCCAAGCAGTCTGCAACACTCCCAAGCAGTCTGCAACACTCCCAAGCAGTCTGCAACACTCCCAAGCAGTCTGCAACACTCCCAAGCAGTCTGCAACACTCCCAATCAGTCTGCAACACTCCCAAGTAGTCTGCAACACTCCCAATCAGTCTGCAACACTCCCAAGTAGTCTGCAACACTCCCAAGCAGTCTGCAACACTCCCAAGTAGTCTGCAACACTCCCAATCAGTCTGCAACACTCCCAAGTAGTCTGCAACACTCCCAATCAGTCTGCAACACTCCCAAGTAGTCTGCAACACTCCCAATCAGTCTGCAACACTCCCAAGCAGTCTGCAACACTCCCAATCAGTCTGCAACACTCCCAAGCAGTCTGCAACACTCCCAAGCAGTCTGCAACACTCCCAAGTAGTCTGCAACACTCCCAAGTAGTCTGCAACACTCCCAAGCAGTCTGCAACACTCCCAAGCAGTCTGCAACACTCCCAAGCAGTCTGCAACACTCCCAAGCAGTCTGCAACACTCCCAAGCAGTCTGCAACACTCCCAAGCAGTCTGCAACACTCCCAAGCAGTCTGCAACACTCCCAAGTAGTCTGCAACACTCCCAAGTAGTCTGCAACACTCCCAAGCAGTCTGCAACACTCCCAAGCAGTCTGCAACACTCCCAAGCAGTCTGCAACACTCCCAAGTAGTCTGCAACACAAGGCGGAAAACATATTAACTCACCTGTGGACCTGTTCTTGAAGCCCGGGTAGGTGTCGTTGCCGAACTGCTCAACGCGGATGCCGAAGAGCGCCCCGCGGCCCTCTGCGCACTTGGAGACTTTGGAGCAGTCCGGGCACTTGGCGGGAGGGCACAAGTCATTGAACAGGTCAACAAAGCTGGGCGGGCCCGGACCAAAGGTCAACCCATCCACCGTCCCAGTTGATGGGATGAACAAGGTCGTGTCAATCTCTGTCAGGAGCACCAAGCGTGGACAGTGAAAATGCTGGAAATTTTGTCTCTTTCACTGGCTATACAATTTTGTCCCTTCCACTGGCTATACAGTTTTGTTCCTTTCACTGGCTATACAAGTTTTGTTCGTTCCACTGGCTATACAGTTTTGTCCCTTCCACTGGCTATACAATTTTGTCTCTTCCACAGGCTATACAGTTTTGTCCCTTCCACTGGCTATACAGTTTTGTCCCTTCCACTGGCTATACAATTGTGTCCCTTCCACTGGCTATACAATTTTGTCCCTTCCACTGGCTATACAATTTTGTCCCTTCCACTGGCTATACAATTGTGTCTCTTTCACTGGCTATACAATTTTGTCTCTTCCACTGGCTATACAATTTTGTTTCTTTCACTGGCTATACAATTTTGTCCCTTCCACTGGCTATACAATTTTGTCTCTTCCACTGGCTATACAATTTTGTCCCTTCCACTGGCTATACAGTTTTGTCCCTTCCACTGGCTATACAGTTTTGTCCCTTCCACTGGCTATACAGTTTTGTCCCTTCCACTGGCTATACAGTTTTGTCCCTTCCACTGGCTATACAGTTTTGTCCCTTCCACTGGCTATACAGTTTTGTCCCTTCCACTGGCTATACAGTTTTGTCCCTTCCACTGGCTATACAGTTTTGTCCCTTCCACTGGCTATACAGTTTTGTTCCTTCCACTGGCTATACAATTTTGTCCCTTCCACTGGCTATACAATTTTGTCCCTTCCACTGGCTATACAATTTTGTCCCTTCCACTGGCTATACAATTTTGTCTCTTCCACTGGCTATACAATTTTCTCCCTTCCACTGGCTATACAGTTTTGTTCCTTTCACTGGCTATACAATTTTGTTCCTTCCACTGGCTATACAGTTTTGTCCCTTCCACTGGCTATACAATTTTGTTCCTTCCACTGGCTATACAGTTTTGTCCCTTCCACTGGCTATACAATTTTGTCCCTTCCACTGGCTATACAATTTTGTCTCTTCCACTGGCTATACAATTTTCTCCCTTCCACTGGCTATACAGTTTTGTTCCTTTCACTGGCTATACAATTTTGTTCCTTCCACTGGCTATACAGTTTTGTCCCTTCCACTGGCTATACAATTGTGTCCCTTCCACTGGCTATACAATTTTGTCCCTTTCACTGGCTATACAATTTTGTCCCTTTCACTGGCTATACAATTGTGTCCCTTTCACTGGCTATACAGTTTTATTCCTTCCACTGGCTATACAATTGTGTCTCTTTCACTGGCTATACAATTTTGTCCCTTTCACTGGCTATACAATTTTGTCCCTTTCACTGGCTATACAATTTTGTCCCTTCCACTGGCTATACAATTTTGTCCCTTCCACTGGCTATACAGTTTTGTCCCTTCCACTGGCTATACAATTTTGTCCCTTCCACTGGCTATACAGTTTTGTCCCTTCCACTGGCTATACAGTTTTGTCCCTTCCACTGGCTATACAATTGTGTCCCTTCCACTGGCTATACAATTGTGTCCATCTATATGAATAGGTGTTCGGATACATGTTTTTGTTCAGGAATATAATTAGTGTTCATATAATGTTAGTTAATCCTGCTACTGGTATAATATTTGGATATTATATTTAGCCTTATGGGGTCTTGCGGTGCAGGTTATACAGGTCTTGTGAGGGTTAAACTTCAGCTCCCTGGTCCTGCCTCTCAACATTTAATCCACTGGTGCTCAAAGGCTCCACAGGCCTGGTACACCACACTTGTAGCTGTGTACCTGTGTATGTGTACTGTGTACTGTGGAGTGTGTGTGTACTGTGGAGTGTGTGTGTACTGTGGAGTGTGTGTGTACTGTGGAGTGTGTGTGTACTGTGGAGTGTGTGTGTACTGTGGAGTATGTGTGTACTGTGGAGTGTGTGTGTACTGTGGAGTGTGTGTGTACTGTGGAGTGTGTGTGTACTGTGGAGTGTGTGTGTACTGTGGAGTGTGTGTGTACTGTGGAGTGTGTGTGTACTGTGGAGTGTGTGTGTACTGTGGAGTGTGTGTGTACTGTGGAGTGTGTGTGTACTGTGGAGTGTGTGTGTACTGTGGCTCATTAGTTGGTCGCGTGAGTATTTCATATTCGTGTGTGCAGGATCGAGCTGTTAGCTCTTGGACCCCGCCGTCGGTTGTCTAATACAGTGACTCCTAACCTGTGATCTTTATCATATATTTACTACACACAGACATACAGTTCTAACACACACACACACACACACACACACACACACACACACACACATATGATAGAGCCCAATAGGCTCAGGAATCTGTACACCAGTTGATTGACGGTTGAGAGGCGGGACCAAAGAGCCAGAGCTCAACCCCCGCAAGCACAATTAGGTGAGTACAATTAGGTGAGTACACACACACACACACACACACACACACACACACACACACACACACACACACACACACACACACACACACACACACACACACACACAGGTTATTTAACACAAGGGGCACACGCACAAGGGGACACAGGTGGAAACTGTGTCCCCAAATGAGCCACAAAGATTTTAGAAAGAACTTTTTTAGTGTCAGAGTGGTTGACAAATGGAATGCATTAGGCAGTGATGTGGTGGAGGCTGACTCCATACACAGTTTCAAGTGTAGATATGATAGAGCCCAATAGGCTCAGGAACCTGTACACCAGTTGATTGACAGTCGAGAGGCGGGACCAAAGAGCCAGAGCTCAACCCCCTCAAGCACAACTAGGTGAGTGCACACACACACACGTCAGCCGTGGTGTGGTGTGTGTGTGTGTGTGTGTGTGTGTGTGTGTGTGTGTGTGTGTGTGTGTGTGTGTGTGTGTGTGTGTGTGTGTGTGTGTGTGTGTGTGTGTGTGTGTGTGTGTGTGTGTGTGTGTGTGTGTGTGTGTATGTGTGTGTGTGTGTGTGTGTGTGTGTGTGTGTGTGTGTGTGTGTGTGTGTGTTTACTAGTTGTGTTTTTACGGGGGTTGAGCTTTGCTCTTTCGGCCCGCCTCTCAACTGTCAATCAACTGTTTACTACTATTTTTTTTTTCCACACCACACACACACACACACCCCAGGAAGCAGCCCGTGACAGCTGACTAACTCCCAGGTACCTATTTACTGCTAGGTAACAGGGGCACTTAGGGTGAAAGAAACTTTTGCCCATTTGTTTCTGCCTCGTGCGGGAATCGAACCCGCGCCACAGAATTACGAGTCCTGCGCGCTATCCACCAGGCTACGAGGCCCCCCTCGTAGTGTGTGTGTGAGAGAGAGCAGAGACACAGTACAGGCAGCAGCAGACCACTTACCATAGAGCTTAATAAGGCCGCGGGTGATGGAGAGCTCGTTCTTGGCCACACAGTGGTAGTCCCCGAAGTCTCCAGCCTCAACGTTGGAGATGTTCAGCATCATCACACTCTGAGGAGAACACCCCTCCATGAACAACACACAACAACATGGCAGAGAACAATTAAGACACTGAGAAGAACAAGAGAGAACAAGACATTGATAAGAACAAGAGAGAAAACAAGACATTGAGAAGAACAAGAGAGAACAAGACATTGATAAGAACAAGAGAGAGAGAACAAGACATTGAGGAGAACAAGAGAGAGAGAACAAGATATTGATAAGAACAAGAGAGAGAGAACAAGACATTGGTAAGAACAAGAGAGAGAGAACAAGACATTGATAAGAACAAGATAGAGAGAACAAGACATTGAGAAGAACAAGATAGAGAGAACAAGACATTGAGAAGAACAAGATAGAGAGAACAAGACATTGATAAGAACAAGAAATAATATTTTGTTATTCATTTGTAAATACACTGTGTATATAATTTCAAAGAGATTTACACACGTATATAATATAAGTAGTGGGCGTCCTTCCGTCTCGGAAGACTATGGAGTTGCGCCCTGACAGGGCCCAAAGCCTGGGTATGTAGATATGGAGAAGCTGTTACCCATGCAGCACACTCTGTGGAGCGTCCCATACACACACACACTCTGTGGAGCGTCCCATACATACACACACACACTGTTTAGCGTCCCATACACACACACACACACACCCTGTGGAGCGCCCCATACACACACACACTCTGTGGAGCGTCCCATACACACACACACACTCTGTGGAGCGTCCCATACACACACACACACTCTGTGGAGCGTCCCATACACACACACACCCCCTGTAGAGCGTCCCATACACACACACACACTGTTTAGCGTCCCATACACACACACACACCCTGTAGAGCGTCCCATACACACACACACACACTGTTTAGCGTCCCATACACACACACACACACCCTGTAGAGCGTCCCATACACACACACACACCCTGTAGAGCGTCCCATACACACACACACACTCTGTGGAGCGTCCCATACACACACACACCCTGTGGAGCGTCCCATACACACACACACACTCTGTGGAGCGTCCCATACACACACACACCCTGTGGAACGTCCCATACACACACACACCCTGTGGAGCGTCCCATACACACACACACACACTCTGTGGAGCGCCCCATACACACACACACCCTGTGGAGCGTCCCATACACACACACACACCCTGTGGAGCGTCCCATACACACACACACACACTCTGTGGAGCGTCCCATACACACACACACACACACCCTGTGGAGCGTCCCATACACACACACACACACCCTGTGGAGCGTCCCATACACACACACACCCTGTGGAGCGTCCCATACACACACACACACCCTGTGGAACGTCCCATACACACACACACACACACTCTGTGGAGCGTCCCATACACACACACACACACCCTGTGGAGCGTCCCATACACACACACACACACCCTGTGGAGCGTCCCATACACACACACACACACACCCTGTGGAGCGTCCCATACACACACACACACACACCCTGTGGAACGTCCCATACACACACACACACACCCTATGGAGCGTCCCATACACACACACACACACACCCTGTGGAGCGTCCCATACACACACACACACACCCTGTGGAGCGTCCCATACACACACACACACACACCCTGTGGAGCGTCCCATACACACACACACACACCCTATGGAGCGTCCCATACACACACACACCCTGTAGAGCGTCCCATACACACACACACACACCCTGTGGAGCGTCCCATACACACACACACCCTGTAGAGCGTCCCATACACACACACACCCTGTAGAGCGTCCCATACACACACACACCCTGTAGAGCGTCCCATACACACACACACCCTGTGGAGCGTCCCATACACACACACACACCCTGTGGAGCGTCCCATACACACACACACCCTGTGGAGCGTCCCATACACACACACACCCTGTGGAGCGTCCCATACACACACACACACACCCTATGGAGCGTCCCATACACACACACACCCTGTGGAGCGTCCCATACACACACACACACACCCTGTGGAGCGTCCCATACACACACACACCCTGTGGAGCGTCCCATACACACACACACCCTGTGGAGCGTCCCATACACACACACACACACACCCTGTGGAGCGTCCCATACACACACACACACACCCTGTGCAGCGTCCCATACACACACACACACACCCTGTGCAGCGTCCCATACACACACACACACCCTGTGGAGCGCCCCATACACACACACACACACCCTGTGGAGCGTCCCATACACACACACACCCTGTAGAGCGTCCCATACACACACACACCCTGTAGAGCGCCCCATACACACACACACCCTGTAGAGCGTCCCATACACACACACACCCTGTAGAGCGCCCCATACACACACACACCCTGTAGAGCGCCCCATACACACACACACCCTGTAGAGCGTCCCATACACACACACACCCTGTAGAGCGTCCCATACACACACACACACACCCTGTGGAACGTCCCATACACACACACACACACCCTGTGGAGCGTCCCATACACACACCCACACACTGTTTAGCGTCCCATACACACACACACCCTGTGGAGCGTCCCATACACACACCCACACACTGTTTAGCGTCCCATACACACACACACACACCCTGTGGAGCGTCCCATACACACACACACACACACACACACTGTAGAGCGCCCCATACACACACACACACACACACACACACCCTGTAGAGCGCCCCCCCCACACACACACCCTGTAGAGCGTCCCACACACACACACACACCCTGTAGAGCGCCCCATACACCCCCCCCCCCTCCTCCCCCACCCCAGAGTGAGGTTTCGAACCCTGGCACTCACCTTCCAGACGAATTTCGGGTCCTGGTGGTAGGTGACGGAGTACTTGGTGGAGTTGTCGAGTATTCTGCCGTGCTGGTCTTCCCAGTAGGTGACGGCGACGGGGAAGGCCTCGACGTGGCACTCCAGCTGGGCCTTGGAGGTGTTGTAGGCGCCGACCCTCCACTGCTTCACTCGCAGGTACGGGTCAACTGTCCAATGTTGCAGGTGTTAGACAGTGTTGATATTTGATGATGTTGTGGACTTGTTGGTTGTATTATGTGGACTCTATGACATGTAGCACGGCCGTGAGGGTGCCCACGACCATGTACGTGACCATGAGCGTGCCCACGACCATGTGCGTGCCCACGACCATAGGCGTGCCCACGACCATGAGCGTGCCCACGACCATGAGCGTGCACACGACCATGTGCGTGCCCACGACCATGTGCGTGACTATGAGCGTGCCCACGACCATGTGCGTGCCCACGACCATGAGCGTGCCCACGACCATGAGCGTGCCCACGACCATGTGCGTGCCCACGACCATGTGCGTGACCATGAGGGTGCCCACGACCATGTGCGTGACCATGAGGGTGCCCACGACCATGAGCGTGCCCACGACCATGAGCGTGCCCACGACCATAGGCGTGCCCACGACCATGAGCGTGACCATGAGGGTGCCCACGACCATGTGCGTGCCCACGACCATGTGCGTGCCCATGAGGGTGCCCACGACCATGTGCGTGACCATGAGGGTGCCCACGACCATGTGCGTGCCCACGACCATGTGCGTGCCCACGACCATGTGCGTGCCCACGACCATAGGCGTGCCCACGACCATGTGCGTGCCCACGACCATAGGCGTGCCCACGACCATGAGCGTGCCCACGACCATGAGCGTGCCCACGACCATGAGCGTGCCCACGACCATGTGCGTGCCCACGACCATGTGCGTGCCCACGACCATGTGCGTGCCCACGACCATGTGCGTGCCCACGACCATGTGCGTGCCCACGACCATGTGCGTGCCCACGACCATGAGCGTGCCCACGACCATGAGCGTGCCCACGACCATGAGCGTGCCCACGACCATGAGCGTGCCCACGACCATGAGCGTGCCCACGACCATGAGCGTGCCCACGACCATGAGCGTGCCCACGACCATGAGCGTGCCCACGACCATGTGCGTGCCCACGACCATGAGCGTGCCCACGACCATGAGCGTGCCCACGACCATGAGCGTGCCCACGACCATGAGCGTGCCCACGACCATGAGCGTGCCCACGACCATGAGCGTGCCCACGACCATGAGCGTGCCCACGACCATGTGCGTGCCCACGACCATGTGCGTGACTATGAGCGTGCCCACGACCATGAGCGTGCCCACGACCATGAGCGTGCCCACGACCATGAGCGTGCCCACGACCATGAGCGTACCCACGACCATGAGCGTGCCCACGACCATGAGCGTGACTATGAGCGTGCCCACGACCATGAGCGTGACTATGAGCGTGCCCACGACCATGAGCGTGACTATGAGCGTGCCCACGACCATGAGCGTGGCCACGACCATGTGCGTGGCCACGACCATGTGCGTGGCCACGACCATGAGCGTGCCCACGACCATGTGCGTGGCCACGACCATGAGCGTGCCCACGACCATGAGCGTGCCCACGACCATGAGCGTGCCCACGACCATGAGCGTGCCCACGACCATGAGCGTGCCCACGACCATGAGCGTGCCCACGACCATGAGCGTGCCCACGACCATGAGCGTGCCCACGACCATGAGCGTGCCCACGACCATGAGCGTGCCCACGACCATGAGCGTGACTATGAGCGTGCCCACGACCATGAGCGTGCCCACGACCATGAGCGTGACTATGAGCGTGCCCACGACCATGAGCGTGACTATGAGCGTGCCCACGACCATGAGCGTGGCCACGACCATGTGCGTGGCCACGACCATGTGCGTGCCCGCGACCATGTGCGTGCCCACGACCATGAGCGTGGCCACGACCATGAGCGTGCCCACGACCATGAGCGTGACTATGAGCGTGCCCACGACCATGAGCGTGACTATGAGCGTGCCCACGACCATGTGCGTGGCCACGACCATGTGCGTGCCCACGACCATGAGCGTGGCCACGACCATGTGCGTGGCCACGACCATGTGCGTGCCCACGACCATGAGCGTGCCCACGACCATGAGCGTGCCCACGACCATGAGCGTGCCCACGACCATGAGCGTGCTCACGACCATGAGCGTGCCCACGACCATGAGCGTGCCCACGACCATGAGCGTGCCCACGACCATGAGCGTGCCCACGACCATGAGCGTGCCCACGACCATGAGCGTGCCCACGACCATGAGCGTGCCCACGACCATGAGCGTGCACATGAAGGTGCCCACGACCATGAGCGTGCCCACGACCATGAGCGTGCCCACGACCATGTGCGTGCCCACGACCATGTGCGTGCCCACGACCATGAGCGTGCCCACGACCATGAGCGTGCCCACGACCATGAGCGTGCCCACGACCATGAGCGTGCACATGAAGGTGCCCACGACCATATCCCCAACCATGCCCCCAACCATACCCCCCAACCATACCCCCCAACCATGCCCCCAACCATGCCCCCAACCATGCTCCCCAACCATGCTTTCCAACCATGCCCCCCAACCATGCCCCCCAACCATGCCCCCCAACCATGCCCCCCAACCATGCCCCCCAACCATGCTCCCCAACCATGTCCCCCAACCATGCTCCCCAACCATACCCCCCCATGTCCCCCAACCATGCTCCCCAACCATACCCCCCCATGTCCCCCAACCATGCCCCCAACCATGCCCCCCAACCATACCCCCCATGTCCCCCAACCATACCCCCCAACCATACCCCCCAACCATGCTCCCCCAACCATGCTCCCCCAACCACGCCCCCCATCCATGCCCCCCAACCATGCTCCCCCCAACCATGCCCCCCCCAACCATGCTCCCCCCAACCATGCCCCCCCAACCATGCCCCCCCCAACCAATCCCCCCAACCATGCTCCCCCAACCATGCCCCCCAACCATGCTCCCCAACCATGCTCCCCCCAACCATGCCCCCCAACCATGCTCCCCCAACCATGCTCCCCCAACCATGCTCCCCCCAACCATGCTCCCCCCAACCATGCCCCCCTCACCCATGCCCCCCAACCATGCCCCCCCAACCAATCCCCCCAACCATGCTCCCCCCCAACCATGCCCCCCCAACCATGCCCCCCAACCATGCCCCCCCCAACCATGCTCCCCCCAACCATGCTCCCCAACCATGCTCCCCCAACCATGCCCCGGTACTCACAGTGGACCTCTACGGTGAAGGTCTTGTAGTCGTTGGGCGGGATGCCGTTGAAGGCCTCGCAGGTGTAGTCTCCCGTGTGCTCCCTGTGGGCGTGGGGCAGCAGCAGCTCCTGGCCGAAGAGGGCGCTCTCTGTGGGCGGGAGTCACCATGTAGAACACCCACTACACCGTGTAGAACACCCGCTACACCGTGTAGAACACCCGCTACACCGTGTAGAACACCGCTACACCATGTAGAACACCGCTACACCGTGTAGAACACCCGCTACACCGTGTAGAACACCCGCTACACCGTGTAGAACACCGCTACACCATGTAGAACACCGCTACACCGTGTAGAACACCGCTACACCGTGTAGAACACCGCTACACCGTGTAGGACACCGCTACACCGTGTAGAACACCACCACTACACCGTGTAGAACACCGCTACACCGTGTAGAACACCACCACTACACCGTGTAGAACACCGCTACACCGTGTAGAACACCACCGCTACACCGTGTAGAACACCACCGCTACACCGTGTAGAACACCGCTACACCGTGTAGAACACCGCTACACCGTGTAGAACACCGCTACACCGTGTAGAACACCACCACTACACCGTGTAGAACACCGCTACACCGTGTTGAACACCACCACTACACCGTATAGAACACCGCTACACCGTGTTGAACACCACCACTACACCGTATAGAACACCGCTACACCGTGTTGAACACCACCACTACACCGTATAGAACACCACCACTACACCATGTATAACCACACCACGTATAACCACACCACGTATAACCACACCACGTATAACCACACCATGTATAACCACACCACGTATAACCACACCACGTATAACCACACCATGTATAACCACACCACGTATAACCACACCACGTATAACCACACTCAAAGTCAGGCCCAACAAACCACTTAAAAGTTCCCTTGAGAAGTCAAACAAAACATGATCAGTTCCGAGCGTCAATCTAAGGCGGTGAAGCCAAGTTTCCCAACGACATGACCTTAGAGAACCAGTGCTGACAACCCGGTGGTCAACGGGTTCCAACACTGATGCAACAGCCGGGCTGAACAATGTTGCTATCGAGGCATTGATCTCCACAAACACCCGCCCTGCCGTGCCGCCATCAATAGCTGGGATTCACGGACCCAATTAAAATGCTCATTGCAATATTGGGCGATATTCAAACTGCATAGGTGCTTGAAGCATTGACAGATACCTAGGTAAACACCTGCTATGACAGCTACACAAACATCTGCTCTCACTAACATCGAAGTTGACACAATCAGACCTGGCCTAGACATCTGCCAGAGCTGACGTCAAGGTCAACATCTGCTGTGGTTAGTGACCTCAGGGTCCACACCTGCTGTGGTTAGTGACCTCAAGGTCCACACCTGCTGTGGTTAGTGACCTCAGAGCCCATACCTGCTGTGGTTAGTGACCTCAAGGTCCACACCTGCTGTAGTTAGTGACCTCAGGGCCCACACCTGCTGTGGTTAGTGACCTCAGGGCCCACACCTGCTGTGGTTAGTGACCTCAGGGCCCACACCTGCTGTGGTTAGTGACCTCAAGGTCCACACCTGCTGTGGTTAGTGACCTCAGGGCCCATACCTGCTGTGGTTAGTGACCTCAGGGCCCACACCTGCTGTGGTTAGTGACCTCAGGGCCCACACCTGCTGTGGTTAGTGACCTCAAGGTCCACACCTGCTGTGGTTAGTGACCTCAGGGCCCACACCTGCTGTGGTTAGTGTCCTCAGGGCCCACACCTGCTGTGGTTAGTGACCTCAGGGCCCACACCTGCTGTGGTTAGTGACCTCAGGGCCCACACCTGCTGTGGTTAGTGACCTCAGGGCCCACACCTGCTGTGGTTAGTGACCTCAAGGTCCACACCTGCTGTGGTTAGTGACCTTACGGTCCACACCTGCTGTGGTTAGTGACCTCAAGGTCCACACCTACTGTGGTTAGTGACCTCAAGGTCCACACCTACTGTGGTTAGTGACCTCAAGGTCCACACCTGCTGTGGTTAGTGACCTCAGGGCCCATACCTGCTGTGGTTAGTGACCTCAAGGTCCACACCTGCTGTGGTTAGTGACCTCAGGGCCCACACCTGCTCTGGTTAGTGACCTCAGGGCCCAAACCTGCTGTGGTTAGTGACCTCAGGGCCACACCTGCTGTGGTTAGTGACCTCAAGGTCCACACCTACTGTGGTTAGTGACCTCAAGGTCCACACCTGCTGTGGTTAGTGACCTCAAGGTCCACACCTGCTGTGGTTAGTGACCTCAGGGCCCACACCTGCTGTGGTTAGTGACCTCAAGGTCCATTAATCCAGTGTGAAGAAATAAAATTGGATGAGAAAGCTATACAAGAGATAAAGAAAAATCCATTTTTTTTTGTTTACAAATGCAAAATCAATGTAAAGAAACCTCCACCAGTACTGTACCTGTACTACCAAGTGATGGTTTATACACAGTGGATGACAAAAGAAGGAACTATCAGGAGAAAGCGCTAAACCATTACGACTATATAGCACTTGGAAAGGGGTCAGGATAAGGATTTGGGATGGGACAGGGTAGAGAAGGAATGGTGCCCAACCACTTATGGACGGTCGGGGATTGAACGCCGACCTGCATGACGCGAGACCGTCGCTCTACCGTCCAGGTAAATCCTAAATGATCGATATAAGACTATAGTTAGCACCGCAATAAATAATGTGAAAGTTGAATATCCAGATAGCATCCTTATGAACGAAACAAACCCCCTAACAATATAACTCATATATACAGACTTTGAAAGAGAAATTGACAACGTACAATCAACTCCGGGTCTCGTCTCCTGAGATTAAAGGTCAATAAATAAGTGAAAGCTTGGATACAGTTAAGATTCCAGAAGGACTTACATCAGTTTCCGTGGTGTAGTGGTAAGACACTCGCCTGGCGTTCCGCGAGCGCTTTGTCATGGGTTCGTATCCTGGCCGGGGAGGATTTACCGGGCGCAATTCCTTAACTGTAGCCTCTGTTTAACGCAACAGTAAAATGTGTACTTGGATGAAAAAACGATTCTTCGCGGCAGGGGATCGTATTCCAGGGACCATAGGATTAAGGACTTGCCCGAAACGCTACGCGTACTAGTGGCTCTACAAGAATGTAACAACTCTTGTATATATCTCAAGGTGATACCACCACAACACAAGGGAGGCAGTAAAGCACTGACATGACAATACTCACCAGCTGCACTAACATCACACACAATCAAAGTTTACGAAAGAGTGATCAGGAATCAAATCTCCAGTTGTATAGAGAACAGTGAACTCCACATCCCAGGACGACATGGATTCAGAGCGGGACGTTCCTGTCACAGTTACTCAACCACTATCTTGAGGTTATCTTGAGATGATTTCGGGGCTTTTTAGTGTCCGCGGCCCGGTCCTCGACCAGGCCTCCACCCCCAGGAAGCAGCCCGTGACAGCTGACTAACTCCCAGGTACCTATTTACTGCTAGGTAACAGGGGCATTCAGGGTGAAAGAAACTTTTGCCCATTTGTTTCTGCCTCGTGCGGGAATCGAACCCGCGCCACAGAATTACGAGTCCTGCGCGCTATCCACCAGGCTACGAGGCCCCTATGACAAAATTACTGAAGCAATAGACAGGAATACAAAATACAGGTGTTTACACAGACTTTGCAAAGGTATTTGATACAGGTAGATATCATGGGGCGATAACCCATGATATGGCGATAACCCATGGCGACCATGGGGCGATAACCCATACAACACGAGTAATGGGAATAATTGGAAAACTACGCGTTTGGATTCTCAATTTTATGTCAGACAGAATGCAAGAGTAACAATCAAATAAGTCCATGTGCAGTGAAAAACTCTGTACCCCAGGGCACAGTTCTTGCACCACTGCTCTGTACCCCAGGGCACAGTCCTTGCACCACTGCTCTGTACCCCAGGGCACAGTCCTTGCACCACTGCTCTGTACCCCAGGGCACAGTCCTTGCACCACTGCTCTGTACCCCAGGGCACAGTCCTTGTACCACTGCTCTGTACCCCAGGGCACAGTCCTTGTACCACTGCTCTGTACCCCAGGGCACAGTCCTTGTACCACTGCTCTGTACCCCAGGGCACAGTCCTTGCACCACTGCCCTTTTTCATTGTTATTTTAGATATAATCAAAAATGCTAATCACAGCTTTGTGTCATCCTTTGCTGTTGATACAAAAATTAGCATGAAAATAATACATAATTCCCTTCTGTAATAATACGGAAGGAAGTAAAGAACAGAACCAGTTTTTTTTCTACCACAGACGTGGCCACACATTTACAATGCTAACCAGCATATATACATTTTCTTCTGTCCTCCATGGACAGGGTTAGAGATGTGTTAAACATATAGTTCAAGGGTTTATTGAACAATTAACCACAGAAGGTGATTCTGTGCTTTTAAAATGCTAAGCTAACCAACATACGTAAATACATAGATACACAGATTTACGTATGCCCTACATAAAGTGTTAGATGTGTCTTTTACATAGTGTCATTAATTAACAGAACCAGTGAGGAGTAGAGGTGCCAGAGGCACAATCAGAGAACACTGAACATCAGAGGTACACAGCTGTTCAATATATTCGCAGCAAGCATAAGAAATATTGCTGGAACGAAGGTGAAATTCTTCAAGAAACAATTAGACAAGTTCTTGCAAGAAGTCTCGGGTCAAGCAGGCTGTAGTGGATATGTGGTGCTGCGGGCCGCTGCAAGCAACAGCCTGTTGGACCAAGTTATCACAAGTCTTCTACTTCCCAAGCTCGGTCTGGTGCCAGAGCTTGGGAACTCTCGAAACTCTCTCCAGGTAAACTCTGGGTAAAAATATAAGAATAATGAACCCAGCGTGTTTGGGAGCCGGTCGGCCGAGCGGACAGCACGCGGGACTTGTGATCTTGTGGTCCTGGGTTCGATCCCAGGCGCCGGCGAGAAACAATGGGCAGAGTTTCTTTCACCCTATGTCCCTGTTACCTAGCAGTAAAATACGTACCTGGGTGTTAGTCAGCTGTCACGGGCTGCTTCCTGGGGGTGGAGGCCTGGTCGAGGACCGGGCCGCGGGGACACTAAAAGCCCCGAAATCATCTCAAGATAACCTCAAGATAGCGCTGATATGGTTATAAATTATTTTATCCTATCCTTTTATTCTGTTATCTTGCCAAATATATATTATATACAATGACAAGACTGATAGTTCTATATTACTGTGAATTTATCTATTGCAAATGTTTACTTTATCTATAAACCATTGCAATATATCAAATATTATTTTGTTAAATAGTGATTATTTGGTGTGGTCAAGGTTGAACCAGGACTCCTACATCTGAGGTGTTGTTGGTGATGATTTAAGGGCGACGACGACCAAGGGATGAGATGCCCCCCGGTGTGCCCTACACCCGAGGTGTCTTACCCTAAGGTGGAGGAGTGTTTACTGTGGCGACAGCGTCTGGACACTCCTGCGATCCACCCTCAGGGCGGGGTATGGAGGAGTGTTTACTATGGCGACAGCGTCTGGACACTCCTGCGATCCACCCTCAGGGCGGGGTATGGAGGAGTGTTTACTATGGCGACAGCGTCTGGACACTCCTGCGATCCACCCTCAGGGCGGGGTATAGTTACTCTTCCTGTTTTAAGGGCGATATATACAATATTTAACCAAACGTATCTGGTGAAACATTTATTGAGCAACTGTATTTATTTTGGAGTATTACCATGATATGCGTATAACTATTAGATGTAATTATATATCCTGGTATGGACCATTACAGATGCTTAATACCTGTTTGATACCTGGTTGATGGGGTTCTGGGAGTTGTTCTACTCCCCAAGCCCGGCCCGAGGCCACGCTTGACCTGTGAGAGTTTGGTCCACCAGGCTGTTGCTTGGAGCGGCCCGCATATACCTGGTTGATGGGGTTCTGGGAGTTGTTCTACTCCCCAAGCCCGGCCCGAGGCCAGGCTTGACCTGTGAGAGTTTGGTCCACCAGGCTGTTGCTTGGAGCGGCCCGCAGGCCCACATATACCTGCTTGATGGGGTTCTGGGAGTTCTTCTACTCCCCAAGCCCCGCCCGAGGCCAGGCTTGACTTGTGAGAGTTTGGTCCACCAGGCTGTTGCTTGGAGCGCCCCGCAGGCCCACATACCCACCACAACCTGGTTGGTCCGACACTTCTTAAAGGAAAACTATATTCACTTACATGTTGACATTCCAGAACATATCCACTGGACTGCCTACCCTTGCACATCGTAGTCCCCCTGCGGGCTAGCCTAGCCATCTTACCTTTCCACTGGCCGGTGGGGATGGCACTGCCGTCGTCCTTGCTCCACTCCACCTGCGGCACTGGCTCTCCCGCAGCTTTGCACCACAGCCGAATGTTTTCACCCTCTTTTACGATGTAGGGCTTGCGGCGACGCGGCCGCATGCGGGTAGAGCCTGCGGACGACATCCATCACCAAGAGTTAGTGCGGGGAGGACTGTGTCCTATACTCTTAGCTGGCTCTGTCTGTCTCTCTTGGTGTCTCTCTCTACAGTCTGTCACACTACCATAGGGGGGTCTCTGTCTTTCTCTGTGTGGCTGTGCCCGTCTGTCTGTCATGCTATAGCTCTGTCTGTGTTATAGCTCTGTCTGTGTTATAGCTCTGTCTGTGTTATAGCTCTGTCTGTGTTATAGCTCTGTCTGTGTTATAGCTCTGTCTGTCACTACCGTCATCTGTGTCTCCTAAACTCACCCTCACACTCTCTCTCTCTCTCTCTCTCTCTCTCTCTCTCTCTCTCTCTCTCTCACCTGGTATGGCTGGTGGTATGAGGAGCTTCTTGGTAGCTGTACCGTTGACCTTCCAGGTGTTAATACCAGGTATACCAGCCGCACCTGGGGTACCGTTCTTGCCCTTACGGCCGCGCGGGCCGGCCATGCCTGCAGGACACCACACACAACAGCTCATATGATCCATAATATTACATAACACCACTCCAAACTCCTATCTAAACCCAATAACTATACATGAATGCAAAGAGTATATATTATATTATATATATATATATATATATATATATATATATATATATATATATATGACAATGTCAGACCACGGAGGAAAATGAAACAGGAATTTCCTTAAGTACTTTCGTATATTAAATACATCTTCAGAAGGAATCTATTATCTAATCTATTCAGAAGGAATCGTATATTAAATACATCTTCACTCATATATATATATATATATATATATATATATATATATATATATATATATATATATATATATATATATAGAGTGTACAAAAACTGAACATTTAAACTCGTGTCGTAAAGGCTATCAATGGTTCACGGATTATGAGTTATTAATCCATAAAATTCAGTTTTTTTAGCTACTTCCTATATATATATATTTATATAATTGCGATATATCAATATATACCTAACCAGATCATCAAATTATTTGTTATAAAGGATTGGGGGGGGGTGTGTTTTAGCTGGAAATTGATCAGTAAAACAAATAGAAATAAACAATTATCTTGATTTAATTATCTTGACCCGCCGTTGAACGGTTCAACGGTCCAATCAAGCTGACTGTTGTTGAGGCTACGGTAAAGCTGTCACCTGTTGCTATGGTGAGGCCGTTGGTACCTTCCACTAGCACCAGGTGTGTGTGTGTCTGGGTGTGTTTATGTGGCTGGGTGATCTGAGAGCCGGGTAGATGGGTAGCTTGTGAGCCGGGTAGATGGGTAGCTTGTGAGCCGGGTAGATGGGTAGAGCAGCTATGAGAGCCAGGTAGATGGGTAGAGCAGCTATGAGAGCCGGGTAGATGGGTAGCTTGTGAGCCGGGTAGATGGGTAGAGTAGCTATGTGAGCCGGGTACATGGGTAGAGCAGCTCTGAGAGCCGGGTAGATGGGTAGAGCAGTTCTGAGAGCCGGGTAGATGGGTAGCTTGTGAACCGGGTAGATGGGTAGAGCAGCTATGTGAGCCGGGTACATGGGTAGAGCAGCTCTGAGAGCCGGGTAGATGGGTAGCTTGTAAGCCGGGTAGATGGGTAGAGCAGCTCTGAGAGCCGGGTAGATGGGTAGCTTGTGAACTGGGTAGATGGGTAGAGCAGCTCTGAGAGCCGGGTAGATGGGTAGAGCAGCTATGTGAGCCGGGTAGATGGGTAGAGCAGCTCTGAGAGCCGGGTAGATGGGTAGCTTGTGAACCGGGTAGATGGGTAGAGCAGCTCTGAGAGCCGGGTAGATGGGTAGCTTGTGAACCGGGTAGATGGGTAGAGCAGCTCTGAGAGCCGGGTAGATGGGTAGCTTGTGAACCGGGTAGATGGGTTGAGCAACTATGAGAGCCGGGTAGATGGGTAGAACAGCTATGTGAGCCGGGTTGAGTAGCTATGAGAGATAGGTAGAGTAGCTATGAGAGCCGGGTAGATAAGTAGAGCAGCTATAAGAGCCGGGTAGATGAGTAGAGCAGCTATAAGAGCCTGGTAGATTGGTAGAACAGCCATGACAGCCGGGTAGATGGGTAGACCAGCTATAAGAGCCGGGTAGATGGGTAGAACAGCCATGACAGCCGGGTAGATGGGTAGACCAGCTATAAGAGCCGGGTAGATGGGTAGAACAGCCATGACAGCCGGGTAGATGGGTAGACCAGCTATAGGAGCCGGGTAGAGGGGTAGACCAGCTATAAGAGCCGGGTAGATGAGTAGAGGAGCTATGAGAGCCGGGTAGATGGGTAGAACAGCCATAAGAGCCGGGTAGAGGGGTAGACCAGCTACAAGAGCCGGGTAGATGGGTAGAGCAGCTATGAGAGCCGGGTAGATGGGTAGACCAGCTATGAGAGCCGGGTAGATGGGTAGACCAGCTATAAGAGCCGGGTAGATGGGTAGAGCAGCTACAAGAGCCGGGTAGATGGGTAGAGCAGCTACAAGAGCCGGGTAGATGGGTAGAGCAGCTACAAGAGCCGGGTAGATGGGTAGAGCAGCTATGTGAGGCGGGTAGATGGGTAGATCAGCTAAGAGAACCGGGTAGATGGGTAGATCAGCTAAGAGAACCGGGTAGATGGGTAGAGCATCTATGAGAGCCGGGTAGATGGGTAGAGCATCTATGAGAGCCGGGTAGATGGGTAGAGCATCTATGAGAGCCGGGTAGATGGGTAGAGCATCTATGAGAGCCGGGTAGATGGGTAGACCAGCTATGAGAGCCGGGTAGATGAGTAGAGGAGCTATAAGAGCCGGGTAGATGGGTAGACTTACCTCTCAAGCCTTGAAGACCTTGTGGACCCTCCTCGCCCTTTTGTCCAGCTGAACCTGAGGGAGTAGTCACCACCATTAACAACCATTAACAACCACTGACATCCATTAACAGCCATTAACAACCGTTGACATCCATCAACAATCATTAACAACCGTTGACATCCATCAACAACCATTAACAGCCGTTGACATCCATTAACAACCATTAACAACCACTGACATCCATTAACAACCATTAACAACCGTTAACATCCATTAACAACCATTAACAACCGTTGACATCCATTAACAACAACTGACATCCCTTAACAGTGCATTAACAACCATTGACAACCAATAACAGCCGTTGACATCATTAGCAACCCCTAACAACCGTTAACATCCATAAACAATCACTTTCATCTATTAACAACCTTTGACAACCATTAACAACCACTGACATCCATTAACAACTATTAACATCCATTAGCAACCACTAACAACCGTTGACAACCATTAACAACCATTCACCCTCCTAATCCGTCCGATCATCTAATACGTCACATTTGTAACGCAATCGACCAATCCGTTAGAAATGCGACGTATTATTAAAACGTAAAGCACCGCAATACTGACGTTTTCTATACACTGGCCTCGATAAGTCTGGTTAGTTGCTTGGGTTCGTACGTCGCTGGACGTATGGACGTTTCTGGACGTATGGACTTTCTGGACTTATGCAAGTTTCTGAACGTATGCAAGTGTCTGGACGTATGCAAGTGTCTGGACGTATGCAAGTGTCTGGACGTATGCAAGTTTCTGGACGTATATACGTTTCTGGACGTATGTACGTTTCTAGACGTATGTACGTTTCTGGACGTATGGACTTTCTGGACTTATGCAAGTTTCTGAACGTATGCAAGTGTCTGGACGTATGCAAGTTTCTGGACGTATACACGTTTCTGGACGTATGTACGTTTCTAGACGTATGTACGTTTCTGGACGTATGTACAAGAACAGATAGGCTATTTATACACCTATATACAAGGATATCCTTTCACTGAGGATATTAAACGTGCTCACGTGCAGAGTTCGTCAAAACCCCGTGTCTCTCCACCGCCCAGTAGCTTATCCAACCTTACTGGGAAACACTGGCGAGTTCACCCTGTACGTGGGCCATCCCACCGACAGTGTCATGAGGTGCCTCAACCCCCACGACCGCTCTCCAGCTGCTAGCTGGGCAGAGTACCTCAGCCACACGCTGAGCGGGGTCACAATACCGGGGAAGCGACCCCCTGGCAGCAGTCTCTAGCGACCAGCTAGCAGCACTACTCAACAGGCACCTCCCTGTCGTCAGTCTCTCCCCTAAGCCAGTCCCGGAGGCACGCCAATGTCTTTCAACACTAAAGCACTAGCAGCTACCACACTGCTTCATCGGCGGCGGCTTACTTGGTCGCTTTTCCAGGACCATGTAAGGAGACTGTGGACTGCCCAAGATGAACAGCCGTCTCTAGTACCGCTGCCCCCAGACGTCACCTCTGTGGACACAAAAACGTCAACAAAGACCTTGCCGGTACTGGTGAAACTAGGCAATACCACTAACTCACTTGGGAGTTGACATTGTGCTCTGTAGCACACACTAGGTGGCGCTGGTCTTCACCTCACCAGAGGTCACTAACACCGACCCCTCTGGCTGACCAAGGCAGGAATCTTGAGCCATTTGCAGGTATGAGACAGCCACCACCAGATGGCATTGTCCGCATTACGTCTGATCCCATGAGGGTTTAGAGAGCCGACTCACAGATGGCGCTGACGAGGCAGCTCCTATTGGTCCATACGAGGCAGCGCCTATTGGTCCATACGAGGCAGCTCCTATTGGCCCATATGAGACAGCTGCTATTGTTCCATACGAGGCAGCTCCTATTGGCCCATATGAGACAGCTGCTATTGGTCCATACGAGGCAGCTCCTATTGGCCCATATGAGACAGCTGCTATTGGTCCATACGAGGCAGCGCCTATTGGTCCATACGAGGCAGCTCCTATTGGCCCATATGAGACAGCTGCTATTGTTCCATACGAGGCAGCTCCTATTGGCCCATATGAGACAGCTGCTATTGTTCCATACGAGGCAGCTCCTATTGGCCCATATGAGACAGCTGCTATTGGTCCATACGAGGCAGCTCCTATTGGCCCATACGAGGCAGCTCCTATTGGTCCATACGAGACAGCTCCTATTGGTCCATAAGAAGGCAGCTGCTATTGTTCCATACGAGGCAGCTCCTATTGGTCCATACGAGGCAGCTCCTATTGGTCCATACGAGACAGCTCCTATTGGTCCATAAGAAGGCAGCTGCTATTGTTCCATACGAGGCAGCTCCTATTGGTCCATACGAGACAGCTCCTATTGGTCCATAAGAAGGCAGCTGCTATTGTTCCATACGAGGCAGCTCCTATTGGTCCATACGAGACAGCTCCTATTGGTCCATAAGAAGGCAGCTGCTATTGTTCCATACGAGGCAGCTCCTATTGGTCCATACGAGACAGCTCCTATTGGTCCATAAGAAGGCAGCTGCTATTGTTCCATACGAGGCAGCTCCTATTGGTCCATACGAGACAGCTCCTATTGGTCCATAAGAAGGCAGCTGCTATTGTTCCATACGAGGCAGCTCCTATTGGTCCATACGAGACAGCTCCTATTGGTCCATAAGAAGGCAGCTGCTATTGTTCCATACGAGGCAGCTCCTATTGGTCCATACAAGGCAGCTCCTATTGGTCCATACGAGACAGCTCCTATTGGTCCATACGAGACAGCTCCTATTGGTCCTTACGAGACAGCTCCTATTGGTCCATACGAGGCAGCTCCTATTGGTCCATACGAGACAGCTCCTATTGGTCCATACGAGACAGCTCCTATTGGTCCATACGAGGCAGCTCCTATTGGTCCATACGAGACAGCTCCTATTGGTCCATACGAGACAGCTCCTATTGGTCCATACGAGACAGCTCCTATTGGTCCATACGAGACAGCTCCTATTGGTCCATACGAGACAGCTCCTATTGGTCCATAAGAAGGCAGCTGCTATTGTTCCATACGAGGCAGCTCCTATTGGTCCATACGAGGCAGCTCCTATTGGTCCATACGAGACAGCTCCTATTGGTCCATAAGAAGGCAGCTGCTATTGTTCCATACGAGGCAGCTCCTATTGGTCCATACGAGGCAGCTCCTATTGGTCCATACGAGGCAGCTCCTATTGGTCCATAAGAAGGCAGCTGCTATTGGTCCATACGAGGCAGCTCCTATTGGTCCATACGAGACAGCTCCTATTGGTCCATAAGAAGGCAGCTGCTATTGTTCCATACGAGGCAGCTCCTATTGGTCCATACGAGGCAGCTCCTATTGGTCCATAAGAAGGCAGCTGCTATTGGTCCATACGAGGCAGCTCCTATTGGTCCATACGAGACAGCTCCTATTGGTCCATAAGAAGGCAGCTGCTGTTGGTCCATAAGAAGGCAGCTGCTATTGGTCCATAAGAAGGCAGCTGCTATTGTTCCATACGAGGCAGCTCCTATTGGTCCATACGAGACAGCTTCTATTGGTCCATAAGAAGGCAGCTGCTATTGTTCCATACGAGGCAGCTCCTATTGGTCCATACGAGACAGCTCCTATTGGTCCATAAGAAGGCAGCTGCTATTGTTCCATACGAGGCAGCTCCTATTAGACCAACAGAAAGTAGCTCCTATTGGCCCATAAGAAGACAGCTCCATTTCATTTTATATATCATTTATTCAATGCATAACTAATCACTATTCTCCTGTATATTCAACAAATTTTCATTCCAATTTCTCAATTATCAGTCAAGAAAAGGTTCCAATTTCGAGTTATTCCATTTCCTGTCCAATGCCCATTACATACCCAAGCCCATTACTTAATTCCCCATTCTTAGTATTCCTCCCATTTCCCTATTCCCTATCCCAAACATTCCTCAAGTTCTTAAATGACCTATTCTCAGTATTCCTTCCATTCCTTAATGTACTGTTCCATTCCTTCCGTCCATCCCACTCACAACTTACCGTCTGTCCCGTTAACACCATCCCGTCCGGGCATCCCGTCAAACCCTGGAATGCCGTCCACTCCTGGGATGCCGTCAAGTCCATTACGTCCAGGAATACCGTCAAGGCCGGGCTCACCTGGCAGACCATCCCGTCCATCAAGTCCTGGCACACCTGGTGGGAGAGGAGGGACAGGTGTGTGACAGTGAGGGACTGGTGTGTGTGACAGTGAGGGACTGGTGTGTGTGACAGTGGGGGACTGGTGTGTGTGACAGTGGTGGACTGGTGTGTGACAGTGAGGGACTGGTGTGTGTGACAGTGAGGGACTGGTGTGTGTGACAGTGAGGGACTGGTGTGTGTGACAGTGGGGGACTGGTGTGTGTGACAGTGGTGGACTGGTGTGTGACAGTGAGGGACTGGTGTGTGTGACAGTGGGGGACTGGTGTGTGTGACAGTGAGGGACTGGTGTGTGTGACAGTGAGGGACTGGTGTGTGT
>NC_091218.1:12436559-12536559 GCF_040958095.1 Procambarus clarkii | reverse complement strand
TCGGGACACGAACCAGTGTCAGAGAGGCGCCTCGTGCCCTCTGCTGTCAACTCTATAATGTTTTTGAACTGGGCGCCGGTGACAGGAAGACTCCCAGTCTGCGACGTCTTATGTCTTGATCAACTCGACTGTCATGTGAGGCTCCTGATGCCTTGAATGACCGACACTGTGGCTGCCCGCACCTCTGTGGTCAATACACCCCTTCAATACACTCTGGGATGACCCCGTCAACACGCCATAGCGGTACGAAACAACGCAATGACTGTTATTAACTACCTTATCTTTAGTGTCGTTGCCGAGAGCTGGAGCGGCACCTTTGCTGCACAGTTGTGGGTCACAGTTAACAGTACAGGTGGTTCCACTTACTGTTGCTAGCCATGTACGAGGTGTTTCAAGTGTCCCACCGATTGTACACTTTGCTGGCCCACCCGTTGTAACACAGTGTTCGTACACAGCGATTATCTATACTTCACTCAGGTGTTGCATCCCTAATTATTATTATTATTATTATTATTATTATATATTTGAACAAACGGGAGATAAAATCTGGCCCCAACAAGTTGCTCATTAAAATGAAACAGTGGGCAGTTCCGCCAGCCTATTGTGTCCTCTCACACACACACGCACGCGGGCCAAAAATACTTTGGTCAAAAAGTGAGGCGACATAATGCTTCCCTGTGACCAGTTTGGTTAGTGTGTGGGGGTGGGGGAGTGTGGGGGTGGGGGAGTGTGGGGGAGTGTGGGTGTGTGGGTGTGTGGGAGTGGGAGTGGGTGTGGGGGTGTGGGGTACGGAGGTAGGGGGGGTGGGGGTGTGGGGGTGTGGGGTACGGGGGTAGGGGGGGTGGGGGTGTGGGGGTGTGGGAGTGTGGGTGTGGGAGTGTGGGTGTACTCACCTAGTTGTGCTTGCGGGGGTTGAGCTCTGGCTCTTTGGTCCCGCCTCTCAACTGTCAATCGACTGGTGTACAGGTTCCTGAGCCTATTGGGCTCTATCATATCTACACTTGTAACTGTGAATGGAGTCAGCCTCCACCACATCACTGCTTAATGCATTCCATTTGTCAACCACTCAGACACTAAAAAAGCTCTTTCTAATATCTCTGTGGCTCATTTGGGCACTCAATTTCCGTCTGTGTCCCATTGTGCGTGTGCCTATTGAGCTAAATAGCCTGTCTTTGTCTACCCTATCAATTCCCCTGAGAATCTTGAATGTGGTGATCATGTCCCCCATAACTCTTCTGTCTTCCATCGAAGTGAGGTTTAATTCCCGTAGTCTCTCCTCGTAGCTCATACCTCTCAGCGCGGGTACTAGTCTGGTGGCAAACCTTTCAACTTTTTCCAGTTTAGTCTTATGCTTGACTAGAGATGGACTCCTTGCTGGGGCTGCATACTCCAGGATTGGTCTGACATATGTGGTATATAATGTTCTGAAAGATTCCTTACACAAGTTTCTAAAGGCCGTTCTTATGTTGGTCAACCTGGCATATACTGCTGATGTTATCCTCTTGATATGAGCTTCAGGGGACAGGTCTGGCGTGATATCAACCCCCAGGTCTCTCTCTCTCTCTGACTCTTGAAGTATTTCATCTCCCAAATGATACCTTGTATCTGGTCTCCTGCTCCCTACACCTGCTTCCTACACCTGCTTCCTACACCTGCTCCCTACCCCTGCTTCCTACACCTGCTCCCTACACCTGCTTCCTACACCTGCTCCCTACACCTGCTCCCTACACCTGCTTCCTACACCTGCTCCCTACACCTGCTTCCTACACCTGCTTCCTACACCTGCTCCCTACACCTGCTCCCTACACCTGCTCGTTGAGACTTACCTTATTCTTATCCTTTGATGCAGTAAAAAATAAATAAAAACAAGTTTTAATTTTTCGTCGCGTCAATATCGACGTTCTAGTAAATAGTTATGTAAGTACTAAATACACTTTGCTAAAAGATGTTTATCTTTTATATATATTTATTCAATAATTTATTCACCAATTTATTCATTAATTTATTCATCAATATTTCAAAACGTGTCAGAATAATTTGTATAATATCCCAGCCCATCTTTTAAAAAATTATATTACTTACATCCAATATTTGGCCGAACGAACAAAAAAGGACAGTTGGGCCTCCGAAAGTTCCCGTTTTCTACTAATGGATTATCCCGAATGGGACACTAAAGAGAACAGTAACTCAAGAATCTCCCAAGTCCCTGCCCTAAATAAGCAATCCCAGGACTAAGATATACAATTTATGCAGCCCGTCCTCCCAAAATGGGGTGGTAAATGTAAGAAGACAAATAAGAGCAATTATGTACTATTCATAGCAGTTAGGAATTGTACTTATTTTCACTTAGTATTAAATCGTAGTCAAATATATTGTGAATATTTGAGTTTACCTGAAAAACTGAATAGAAAACCACAACCTCACCTAACCGTCTTTGTTTTTGAAGATAATAATTTTATTGCTTCTTAATTACAATTAGTACTTAACCTATAGCTATATTGATATTACAGTTTTATAAAACTAATAAAACAAAACTAAAATATATCAATAAATTGTAAAGTAACTCAGGATATTTTAAAATTTTGTATAAAATCTATATTGTTTAATAAACCTGAAAAAGAAATTCCTAATATTTAAAACTTGTGTATAGCAAATTAAAATTGAAAACTTCATCCTAAAATTCTGAGTGTCTTAACAGAAAACGAGGATAATTAAATCGGGGGAGGGGGTTGGGCAATGTAACAGCCCCATAAGTGCAATTATGCACTGTTTATGACAGTAAGAAAGTGTACTTATTACACTTAATATTAAATCGTACTGTCAATTCGGAGGATGGGTTGAATTTATGACATAATAGAGTAAATATGTTTTTATACAACATATATTACAGTACTAGACCTACAAAATAAATAGTACAAGAGACCCTATCCGATAAGCTGGAATTACCTGTTATCCAGGACAACCAGAACCCCAGGACAACCAGACACCAAGGACAACCAGACACCAGGACAACCAGAACCCCAGGACAACCAGACACCAGGACAACCAGACACCAGGACAACCAGACACCAGGACAACCTGACACCAGGACAACCAGACACCAGGACAACCAGAGCCCCAAGACAACCAGAGCCCCAAGACAACCAGAGCCCCAAGACAACCAGACACCAGGACAACCAGACACCAGGACAACCTGACACCAGGACAACCAGAGCCCCAAGACAACCAGACACCACGACAACCAGACACCAAGACAACCAGACACCAGGACAACCAGACACCAGGACAACCAGACACCAAGACAACCAGACACCAGGACAACCAGACACCAGGACAACCAGACACCAAGGACAACCAGACACCAAGGACAACCAGACACCAGGACAACCTGACACCAGGACAACCTGACACCAGGACAACCAGACACCAGGACAACCTGACACCAGGACAACCAGACACCAGGACAACCAGACACCAGGACAACCAGACACCAGGACAACCAGACACCAGGACAACCTGACACCAGGACAACCAGACACCAGGACAACCAGACACCAGGACAACCAGACACCAGGACAACCAGACACTAGGACAACCAGACACCAGGACAACCAGACACTAGGACAACCAGACACCAGGACAACCAGACACTAGAACAACCAGACACCAGGACAACCAGATACCAAGACAACCTGACACCAGGACAACCTGACACCAGGACAACCAGATACCAGGACAACCAGATACCAGGACAACCAGACACCAGGACAACCAGACACTAGGACAACCAGACACCAGGACAACCAGACACTAGGACAACCAGACACTAGGACAACCAGACACTAGAACAACCAGACACCAGGACAACCAGACACCAGGACAACCAGACACCAGGACAACCAGACACTAGGACAACCAGACACTAGAACAACCAGACACCAGGACAACCAGACACCAGGACAACCAGATACCAAGACAACCTGACACCAGGAGAACCAGACACCAGGACAACCAGATACCAAGACAACCTGACACCAGGACAACCAGACACCAGGACAACCAGACACCAGGACAACCAGACACCAGGACAACCAGACACTAGGACAACCAGACACTAGGACAACCAGACACCAGGACAACCAGACACTAGGACAACCAGACACCAGGACAACCAGACACTAGGACAACCAGACACTAGGACAACCAGACACCAGGACAACCAGACACCAGGACAACCAGACACCAGGACAACCAGACACCAGGACAACCAGACACCAGGACAACCAGACACCAGGACAACCAGACACTAGGACAACCAGACACTAGGACAACCAGACACTAGGACAATCAGACACTAGGACAACCAGACACTAGGACAACCAGACACTAGGACAACCAGACACTAGGACAATCAGACACTAGGACAACAAGGACAACCAGACACCAGGACAACCAGACACCAGGACAACCAGACACTAGGACAACCAGACACCAGGACAACCTGACACCAGGACAACCAGACACCAGGACAACCAGACACCAGGACAACCAGACACCAGGACAACCAGACACCAGGACAACCAGACACCAGGACAACCAGACACTAGGACAACCAGACACTAGGACAACCTGACACCAGGACAACCAGATACTAGGACAACCAGACACTAGGACAACCAGACACCAGGACAACCAGACAAGAGGACAACCAGACACCAGGACAACCAGACACTAGGACAACCAGACACTAGGACAACAAGGACAACCAGACACTAGGACAACCAGACACCAGGACAACCAGATACCAGGACAACCAGACACCAGGACAACCAGACACCAGGACAACCAGACACCAGGACAACCAGACACCAGGACAACCAGACACCCAGGACAACCAGTACAACCAGGACAACCAGACACCAGGACAACCAGACACCAGGACAACCAGACACCAGGACAACCAGGACAACCAGACACCAGGACAACCAGACACCAGGACAACCAGGACAACCAGACACTGATACCTACCACAGCCTTGTCCTAGCAAGCACAAGGAAGAAACAAAAAACAAAAATTAAAAGCAGGAAAATAGATCATGATAAGACAATAATTCTCTTCTTTTCTATATGCTCTTCTAATACAGCAATACATGCATGTATTTCACCATATACCCATCATGAATACGTATACTTGTGTAGTTCACTATACAACCTTCATGCGTATGTATAATTGTGTTATACGTATACATGATGCGCTGTACCCGGCCACGCGTTGCTGTGGCTCAGCAACCTTCCCTGTCCCCTCGTCCTCCCCGCCATCCCCTCACTTCCCTGTCCCCTCGTCCTCCCCGCCATCCCCTCACTTCCCCGTCCCCTCGTCCTCCCCGCCATCCCCTCACTTCCCCGTCCCCTCGTCCTCCCCGCCATCCCCTCACTTCCCCGTCCCCTCGTCCTCCCCGCCATCCCCTCACTTCCCCGTCCCCTCGTCCTCCCCGCCATCCCCTCACTTCCCCGTCCCCTCGTCCTCCCTACCATCCCCTCACTTCCCCTGTCCCCTCGTCCTCCCCACCATTCCCCACTCGTTCGATGCATTACCTAATGATCTAATGTTCCCATCACTGAAATATAAGAAAAACGGTTAAAAACGAAATGAAAAACAATGAAAAATAAAAAAAATAAACTATACTCATGAAATAAACGGTATGGTAAACAACACAGCTCAATTCCAGTGCAATGTCATAAAAATATTTAAATCAAAATGAAAATAAATCGAAATCTATGAAAATTTAATTTATCAATGCAATCGGAAACATTGAAATGGAATCGTAACAGATTTAGTAGAGCGTGTGTTGCTCGTACGTGCAACAGATGGCGCTGTTTAATAAAAAAAAAAAAAGTTTTTTCCTGTCACAGGTGTGGCATCTCTACTTATACTCACGAAATGAATGTTATGGTAAACAACACAGCGCAATTCCAACGCAATGTCATAAAAATATTTAAATCAAAATGAAAATAAATCGAAATCTATGAAAATTTAATTTATCAATGCAATCGGAAACATTGAAATGGAATCGTAACATATTTAGTATAGTGTGTGTTGCTCTTACGTGCAACAGATGAAGCTGTTTTTAAAATAAAAGCATGTTTTTACCTGTCAAATTTGTGGCATCAATATAGTAGGTATATAAAAACACGCATATATTCGAATGGAACGTTGTGTCAAAATTTCAAAGCAATTGGTGAAGAAATTTTGGAGATTAGCTGTAGTCACTGTAGCAGCTGTAGTCACTGTAGCAGCTGTAGCCACAGTAGCAGCTGTAGTCACTGTAGCAGCTACAGTCACTGTAGCACCTACAGTCACTGTAGCACCTACAGTCACTGTAGCACCTACAGTCACTGTAGCACCTACAGTCACTGTAGCACCTACAGTCACTGTAGCACCTACAGTCACTGTAGCACCTACAGTCACTGTAGCACCTACAGTCACTGTAGCACCTGTAGTCACTGTAGCACCTACAGTCACTGTAGCACCTACAGTCACTGTAGCACCTGTAGTCACTGTAGCAGCTATAGTCACTGTAGCAGCTACAGTCACTGTAGCACCTGTAGTCACTGTAGCACCTAGTCACTGTAGCACCTACAGTCACTGTAGCAGCTACAGTCACTGTAGCACCTGTAGTCACTGTAGCACCTACAGTCACTGTAGCACCTACAGTCACTGTAGCAGCTACAGTCACTGTAGCACCTGTAGTCACTGTAGCACCTGTAGTCACTGTAGCAGCTATAGTCACTGTAGCAGCTACAGTCACTGTAGCACCTGTAGTCACTGTAGCACCTACAGTCACTGTAGCACCTACAGTCACTGTAGCAGCTACAGTCACTGTAGCACCTGTAGTCACTGTAGCAGCTACAGTCACTGTAGCACCTTTAGTCACTGTAGCAGCTACAGTCACTGTAGCACCTACAGTCACTGTAGCACCTTTAGTCACTGTAGCACCTACAGTCACTGTAGCACCTATAGTCACTGTAGCACCTATAGTCACTGTAGCACCTACAGTCACTGTAGCACCTACAGTCACTGTAGCACCTACAGTCACTGTAGCAGCTACAGTCACTGTAGCACCTGTAGTCACTGTAGCACCTACAGTCACTGTAGCACCTACAGTCACTGTAGCACCTACAGTCACTGTAGCACCTATAGTCACTGTAGCACCTACAGTCACTGTAGCACCTACAGTCACTGTAGCACCTACAGTCACTGTAGCACCTATAGTCACTGTAGCACCTACAGTCACTGTAGCACCTATAGTCACTGTAGCACCTATAGTCACTGTAGCACCTATAGTCACTGTTGCACCTATAGTCACTGTTGCACCTATAGTCACTGTAGCAGCTACAGTCACTGTAGCACCTACAGTCACTGTAGCACCTACAGTCACTGTAGCACCTACAGTCACTGTTGCACCTATAGTCACTGTTGCACCAATAGTCACTGTAGCACCAATAGTCACTGTAGCACCAATAGTCACTGTAGCACCAATAGTCACTGTAGCACCTATAGTCACTGTAGCACCTACAATCACTGTAGCACCAATAGTCACTGTAGCACCAATAGTCACTGTAGCACCTATAGTCACTGTAGCACCAATAGTCACTGTAGCACCTATAGTCACTGTAGCAGCTATAGTCACTGTAGCAGCTATAGTCACTGTAGCCCCTATAGTCACTGTAGCAGCTATAGTCACTGTAGCACCAATAGTCACTGTAGCACCAATAGTCACTGTAGCACCAATAGTCACTGTAGCACCTATAGTCACTGTAGCACCAATAGTCACTGTAGCACCTATAGTCACTGTAGCAGCTATAGTCACTGTAGCAGCTATAGTCACTGTAGCCCCTATAGTCACTGTAGCAGCTATAGTCACTGTAGCACCAATAGTCACTGTAGCACCAATAGTCACTATATTCACTCGTAAACAACACAAATGGTTTGCCAGACAGAAACGTACCAACCCACACAACCCACCTAACCCATCGAGGCCGACGCATCGAAAACGTCAGTATTAGAGAGCTTTAGTTGTCACTACTACGTCGCTTTTTGAACGGATTGGTCGATTCCTTCGAGGAATGGGAGAGAAGTTCAATATTTGTTATATATATAGTGCAAGAATGTAATGTATTTTTGTATTTTATATATTCGTACTATATTGTATAATACAGTAATATATATATTGTATACTATAGTATCAATATAGTATAATATATAATGTATATTTGGTTACTGTGACAGATTTCTGGCCTGAGGCTGGGGTCTTCACAGTAACGGTGACTGGGAGCTGAGGCTGGGGTCCTCACAGTAACGGTGACTGGGAGCTGAGGCTGGGGTCCTCACAGTAACGGTGACTGGGAGCTGAGGCTGGGGTCCTCACAGTAACGGTGACTGGGAGTTAAGGCTGGAGTCTTCACAGTAACGGTGACTGGGAGCTGAGGCTGGGGTCCTCACAGTAACGGTGACGGAGTTAAGGCTGGAGTCTTCACAGTAACGGTGACTGGGAGCTGAGGCTGGGGTCCTCACAGTAACGGTGACTGGGAGCTGAGGCTGGGGTGTTCACAGTAACGGTGACTGGGAGCTGAGGCTGGGGTCTTCACAGTAACGGTGACTGGGAGCTGAGGCTGGGGTCCTCACAGTAACGGTGACTGGGAGCTGAGACTGGGGTCTTCACAGTAACGGTGACTGGGAGCTGAGGCTGGGGTCCTCACAGTAACGGTGACTGGGAGCTGAGGCTGGGGTGTTCACAGTAACGGTGACTGGGAGCTGAGGCTGGGGTCTTCACAGTAACGGTGACTGGGAGCTGAGGCTGGGGTCCTCACAGTAACGGTGACTGGGAGCTGAGGCTGGGGTCCTCACATTAACGGTGACTGGGAGCTGAGGCTGGGGTCCTCACATTAACGGTGACTGGGAGCTGAGGCTGGAGTCTTCACAGTAACGGTGACTGGGAGCTGAGGCTGGGGTCCTCACAGTAACGGTGACTGGGAGCTGAGGCTGGGGTCCTCACAGTAACGGTGACTGGGAGCTGAGGCTGGGGTCTTCACAGTAACGGTGACTGGGAGCTGAGGCTGGAGTCTTCACAGTAACGGTGACTGGGGGCTGAGGCTGGAGTCTTCACAGTAACGGTGACAGAGCTGAGGCTGGAGTCTTCACAGTAACGCTGACTGGGGGCTGAGGCTGGGGTCTTCACAGTAACGGTGACTGAGGGCTGAGAACGACGTTTTCATCCTCTGTAAAAATGTACTAATTTGCATATTGAAGATGTCAATATTTGCAGGGCCACAGTGAACATTTACGTGATCAAGCGCTCTCTTGCTTCCTGTAAAGGGTGCGATTATCTTATATGGAGTAAATTGGTGTGATGGAAGTGGAAATTTAAATTGAGAAGAATTATTTTTTTTCCTTGTATGAGTGTATTACCGAGTACACACACACACACACGCACGCACACACACACACACACACACACACACACACACACACACACACACACACACGCACGCACGCACGCACACACACACACACACACACACACACACACACATAAATGGAATGCACTAGGAAGTGATGTGGTGGAGGCTGACTCCATACACAGTTTCAAATGTAGGTATGATAGAGCCCAGTAGGCTCAGGAATCTGTACACCAGTTGATTGACAGTTGAGAGGCGGGACCAAAGAGCCAAAGCTCAACCCCCGCAAGCACAATTAGGTGAGTACAATTAGGTGAGTACACACACACATGGCAGTAGTGATCCTTCAGTCTCGGGGGACTATGGAGTTGGGCTCTAGTTGTCGGTCCTGGTGCAGCGTCTGGTGTGACTGATGAGGCCAATCCGAGAGTGGCAGACCATCCCATACTGAGCACAAAGGAAGTCCGATTCTGGTCTGTCTTCCTGGCTACAGGCTTTCCTTCTCTGTCTCTTTGCCTCCGATTGCTTGGCAAGTGACTCCTCGAACCTGGAGAGACCTCTCTGAACAGACTGCCTCCAGGCTGATCAGTCTGCGGTCAGTGTTTCCCGCGTGGCAAGGTCGACGTCCATGGCTCTCAGGTCCCTCTTGCACACGTCTTTGTACCGTAGCTGGGGCTTGCCTGTTGGACGCTTTCCCTGCATCAGCTCTCCGTACAGGAGATCCTTGGGGATCCTGCCGTCGCCCATTCGCACAACGTGCCCGAGCCAGCGCATTCGTCTCTGTTTCAGCATTGTGTTCATGCTGGTGATTCTTGCTCTCCCAAAGACGTTGTTGTTTGTCACTCCCAGCACTTGGGGGAAGGTGGTATTTGGTGTGTATAAATACTCCGAAATTACCATTTCTTTTAAGGGTCTGAGCGGTGGTGCAGTGGGTTAAAGGCGTACCTGTTATGCCAGTTGCAGGAAGGCTTCTGTGCTGGCTAGGGTTCGAGTCTCCTGGTGGGAAAGTGTTCTAAAGTTGTATGTATATATATATATATACTATACAGATGTCACGTCTGTGTCTGGAAAAACATGCTTTTTCTGAAAGACAGGGCCATCTGCTGGACGTAAGAGCAACAAATGCTGTAATCTCCGAAAATTCTTCACAAATTTCTTTGAAATTTTGACACAACGTTCCATTCGAATACACGCGTGTTTTTATATGGCAACTTTATAGCTGCCACACACCTGTGACAGGTAAAAACATGCTTTTTTTGAAAAACAGCGCCATCTGTTGCATGTAACAGCATCACACACTATGCTAAATATGTTATGATTGAATTTCAATGTTTCCGATTACATTCATGAATTGAATTTTCACAGATTTCGATTTACTTTCATTTTGATTTAATTATTTTGTGTGACACTGATTTGGAATTGAGCTGTGTTGTTTACCATACCGTTCATTTTGTGAGATTAGTTGATTTGTTATTTTTTCATTTTTTTCATTTCGTTTTTTTAACCTTCTCCTTCTCAGTGATGGGAACATCAGATCCTTTGATGTTCCCAATATTCTGATGGGAACATCAGATCCTCTGAGAATGCATCGGACGAGGGAGTGGGGAATGGTGGGGAGGACGAGGGGAGAGTGGAGTGTGGGGAAGATGGGGTGGACAAGGGGACAGGGTAGGGGGGGGGGGCGAATTTTGTCGAGGACGAGGGAACGGGGGAGGAGGGGGTGGTAGGGAGGACTGGGAGAAAGGGGAAGGTTGCTGTAGCTGAACCACAGCAACGCGTGACCGGGTACAGCTAGAATGATAACATACATTTATGAAACTATTAACTTTATATTATCCTTGACTTATAAATCAAGTACATTACTTTCCTTTCAATAATATTATAAATGTAACTTTCTGAAGATTAATCAACTTAACTCGATGACACAATTCCTTTTAAAATGAATACAGAGTGAAATACAATCCTAACCAATTCTTCATTATATATGTTGCTTTATTCATTATTCAAGACGATTATCAGTTTGTCCAACAAATAATTTACAAGCTTAACTAGGTAGGGAGCCGGTCGGCCGAGCGGACAGCACGCGGGACTTGTGATCCTGTGGTCAATGGTGTCAATGGTGTTTTTTTCCCAGGCGCCGGCGAGAAACAATGGGCAGAGTTTCTTTCACCCTATGCCCCTGTTATCTAGCAGTAAATTAGGTACCTGGGTGTTAGTCAGCTGTCACGGGCTACTTCCTGGGGGTGGAGGCCTGATCAAGGACCGGGCCGCGGGGACACTAAAGCCCCGAAATCATCTCAAGATAACCTGAAGAAGGTATCTTGTTACACACACACGACTATTGCACTGCTCGCCACATTTCTCCGCTGGAAACAGTATCTGTAGTAAAAGCTAATGGTGGCGCTAATTAATTAAGGTAACAATGGGAATGTGCCAAGGATTTGTTCAGCAACACTTAATATTTAACATGTTAATGGAGTGAGCAACGCCAGAGTTGAGAGGCGGGTGGACGCTGGTATAACAATTAACTCTCGTGAAGCAGAACGGAAGGTGGTTTAGTTATAACAAGCAGACTGTTGTGTGCTGCCTGCACCACGAGTCGAACTGGGTACAGTTGTATACATCTTTGAAGATGTGTTAGGTTATAATAAATAGAATACTGCTAGTTGAGTTGTTCTCACTACCAAGTGTGCTGGGCGGGCTGCATTTTTTTGGACTGTCGGAAAGCCTTTGACACAGTACCCCATAAAAGGTTGATGCATAAGCTGGAGAGACAGGAGTAACTGGTAAGGTGCTCCAGTGGACAAGGGAGTACCTAAGCAATAGGAAGCAGAGAGTTACAGTGATGGGTGAGACCTCCGATTGGCGTGAAGTCACCAGTGGAGTCCCACAGGGCTCTGTACTCGGTCCCATCCAGTTTCTGATATACGTAATTGATCTCCCAGAGGGTATAGACTCATTCCTCTCAATGTTTGCTGACGACGCCAAAATTATGAGAAGGATTAAGACTGAGAAGGATTAAGACAGAGGAGGACAGCTTGAGGCTTCAAGAAGACCTTGACAATCTGAAGGAATGGTTGAACAAATGGTTGTTTGAGTTTAACCCAAGCAAATGTAATGCAATGAAGATAGGCGTAGGGAGCAGGAGGCCAGTTACAAGGTACCATTTGGGAGATGAAATTCTTCTAGAGTCAGAGAGAGAGAGAGAAGGATCTGTGGGTTGATATCACGCCAGACCTGTCCCCTGAAGCTCATATCAAGAGGATAACAGCAGCAGCATATGCCAGGTTGGCTAACATAAGAACGGCATTTAGAAACTTGTGTAAAGAATCATTCAGAACTTTGTATACCACATATGTCAGACCAATCCTGGAGTATGCGGCTCCAGCATGGAGTCCATATCTAGTCAAGCATAAGACTAAACTGGAAAAGGTTCAAAGGTTTGCCACCAGACTAGTACCCGAGCTGAGAGGTATGAGCTACGAGGAGAGACTACGGGAAATAAACCTTACGTCGTTGGAAGACAGAAGAGTTATTGGGGACATGATCACCATATTTAAGATTCTCAAGGGTATCGACAGGGTAGATAAAGACAGGCTATTTAACACAAGGGGCACACGCACTAGGGGACACAGGTGGAAACTGAGTGCCCAAATGAGCCACAGAGATATTAGAAAGAACTTTTTCAGTGTCAGAGTGGTTGACAAATGGAATGCATTAGGAAGTGATGTGGTGGAGGCTGACTCCATACACAGTTTCAAGTGTAGATATGATAGAGCCCAATAGGCTCAGGAACCTGTACACCTGTTGATTGACGGTTGAGAGGTGGGACCAAAGAGTCAGAGCTCAACCCCCGCAAGCACAACTACGTGATTTTTGAGGCTCCTCACACACACACACACAGGGACTCACAAAGAGGCTCCACACACACACTGGGACTCACAAAGAGGCTCCACACACACACACACTGGGACTCACAAAGAGGCTCCACACACACACACACACTGGGACTCACAAAGAGGCTCCACACACACACTGGGACTCACAAAGAGGCTCCACACACACACACACACTGGGACTCACAAAGAGGCTCCACACACACACACACAGGGACTCACAAAGAGGCTCCACACACACACTGGGACTCACAAAGAGGCTCCACACACACACACACACACTGGGACTCACAAAAAGGCTCCACACACACACACACAGGGACTCACAAAGAGGCTCCACACACACACTGGGACTCACAAAGAGGCTCCACACACACACAGGGACTCACAAAGAGGCTCCACACACACACTGGGACTCACAAAGAGGCTCCACACACACACACACTGGGACTCAAAGAGGCTCCACACACACACACACTGGGACTCACAAAGAGGCTCCACACACACACACACACTGGGACTCACAAAGAGGCTCCACACACACACTGGGACTCACAAAGAGGCTCCACACACACACTGGGACTCACAAAGAGGCTCCACACACACACACACTGGGACTCACAAAGAGGCTCCACACACACTGGGACTCACAAAGAGGCTCCACACACACACACACTGGGACTCACAAAGAGGCTCCACACACACTGGGACTCACAAAGAGGCTCCACACACACAGGAACTCACAAAGAGGCTCCTCACACACACACACAGGGACTCACAAAGAGGCTCCACACACACTGGGACTCACAAAGAGGCTCCACACACACAGGGACTCACAAAGAGGCTCCACACACACTGGGACTCACAAAGAGGCTCCACACACACTGGGACTCACAAAGAGGCTCCACACACACTGGGACTCACAAAGAGGCTCCACACACACTGGGACTCACAAAGAGGCTCCACACACACAGGAACTCACAAAGAGGCTCCTCACACACACACACAGGGACTCACAAAGAGGCTCCACACACACACTGGACTCACAAAGAGGCTCCACACACACACTGGGACTCACAAAGAGGCTCCACACACACACACTGGGACTCACAAAGAGGCTCCACACACACACACTGGGACTCACAAAGAGGCTCCACACACACACACACACTGGGACTCACAAAGAGGCTCCACACACACACACACTGGGACTCACAAAGAGGCTCCACACACACACACACTGGGACTCACAAAGAGGCTCCACACACACAGGGACTCACAAAGAGGCTCCACACACACTGGGACTCACAAAGAGGCTCCACACACACAGGAACTCACAAAGAGGCTCCTCACACACACACACAGGGACTCACAAAGAGGCTCCACACACACACTGGACTCACAAAGAGGCTCCACACACACACTGGGACTCACAAAGAGGCTCCACACACACACACTGGGACTCACAAAGAGGCTCCACACACACACACTGGGACTCACAAAGAGGCTCCACACACACACACACTGGGACTCACAAAGAGGCTCCACACACACACACACTGGGACTCACAAAGAGGCTCCACACACACACACACTGGGACTCACAAAGAGGCTCCACACACACAGGGACTCACAAAGAGGCTCCACACACACTGGGACTCACAAAGAGGCTCCACACACACACAGAGGGACTCACAAAGAGGCTCCACACACACACTGGGACTCACAAAGAGGCTCCACACACTGGGACTCACAAAGAGGCTCCACACACACTGGGACTCACAAAGAGGCTCCTCACACACACACACACAGGGACTCACAAAGAGGCTCCACACACACACTGGGACTCACAAAGAGGCTCCACACACACACTGGGACTCACAAAGAGGCTCCACACACACTGGGACTCACAAAGAGGCTCCTCACACACACACACTGGGACTCACAAAGAGGCTCCACACACACAGGGACTCACAAAGAGGCTCCACACACACAGGGACTCACAAAGAGGCTCCACACACACAGGGACTCACAAGAGCATCGCCAACCATCAATCAACTCACACAATGTTGACCAGAGAGAGAGGACCATCCCGCCGCCACAACTCTTCCATCTTTAGCAGGAAACAGTTACCATACCAGGGGCCGAGGCTCCAGGACTGTTCCAAGCTGAGAGTCCCTGGTGATGTATGTTTGGACCCCCACTACTTTACTAAGTCCCTGGTGGTGCATGTTTGGACCCCCACTACTTTACTAAGTACCTGGTGGTGCATGTTTGGACCCCCTCTACTTTACTAAGTCCCTGGTGGTGCATGTTTGGACCCCCACTACTTTACTAAGTCCCTGGTGGTGCATGTTTGGACCCCCACTACTTTACTAAGTCCCTGGTGGTGCATGTTTGGACCCCCACTACTTTACTAAGTCCCTGGTGGTGCATGTTTGGACCCCCACTACTTTAGTAAGTACCTGGTGGTGCATGTTTGGACCCCCACTACTTTACTAAGTACCTGGTGGTGCATGTTTGGACCCCCACTACTTTACTAAGTCCCTGGTGGTGCATGTTTGGACCCCCACTACTTTACTAAGTCCCTGGTGGTGCATGTTTGGACCCCCACTACTTTAGTAAGTACCTGGTGGTGCATGTTTGGACCCCCACTACTTTACTAAGTACCTGGTGGTGCATGTTTGGACCCCCACTACTTTACTAAGTCCCTGGTGGTGCATGTTTGGACCCCCACTACTTTACTAAGTACCTGGTGGTGCATGTTTGGACCCCCACTACTTTAGTAAGTACCTGGTGGTGCATGTTTGGACCCCCACTACTTTACTAAGTCCCTGGTGGTGCATGTTTGGACCCCCACTACTTTACTAAGTCCCTGGTGGTGCATGTTTGGACCCCCACTACTTTACTAAGTCCCTGGTGGTGCATGTTTGGACCCCCACTACTTTACTAAGTCCCTGGTGGTGCATGTTTGGACCCCCACTACTTTACTAAGTCCCTGGTGGTGCATGTTTGGACCCCCACTACTTTACTAAGTCCCTGGTGGTGCATGTTTGGACCCCCAATACTTTACTAAGTCCCTGGTGGTGCATGTTTGGACCCCCTCTACTTTACTAAGTCCCTGGTGGTGCATGTTTGGACCCCCACTACTTTACTAAGTCCCTGGTGGTGCATGTTTGGACCCCCACTACTTTACTAAGTCCCTGGTGGTGCATGTTTGGACCCCCTCTACTTTACTAAGTCCCTGGTGGTGCATGTTTGGACCCCCACTACTTTAGTAAGTCCCTGGTGGTGCATGTTTGGACCCCATTAATGTCGCCACATCTAATAACTTAGCTCTCCATGTTTCTGGCCCTCCGGGTGGTTCTCTATATAGAGTACCTATAGAAAATTATCTATAGAAAATATAGTCCACTTTGGTGGGTCTCTATTTTCCCAATCTATCTTTCCGTAGTTGAAATCACCCATGGGATCCGGTCGGCCGAGCGGACAGCACGCTGGCCTTGTGATCCTGTGGTCCTGGGTTCGATCCCAGGCGCCGGCGAGAAACAATGGGCAGAGTTTCTTTCACCCTATGCCCCTGTTACCTAGCAGTAAAATAGGTACCTGGGTGTTAGTCAGCTGTCACGGTCTGCTTCCTGGGGGGTGGAGGCCTGGTCGAGGACCGGGCCGCGGGGACACTAAAGCCCCGAAATCATCTCAAGATAACCTCAAGAATCCTTGGTCCTCCCATTGTTATAGTGCCTACTGTGTGGTCTCTGGAGTCTTCACATCCTGGGATGGTCATCTCTTCAAAGCTATATGCCTTCCTTATCAACAGAGCCACTCCTCCTAATCTTCCCTCTCTCTCCTTACTGTATAGTAGTCCTGTGTGTGTGTCTCTTGGGGTGGACGGTAGAGCGACGGTTTCTCTTCATGCAGGTCGGCGTTCAATCACCGACCGTGCAAGTGGTTGACACCATTCCTTTCCCCCGTCCCATCCCAAATTCTTATCCTGATCGCTTCCCAGTGCTATATATTTGTAATGTTTTGACGTTTTCTCCTGATAATTCCCTTCCCATCCCTTAGTTAGTGTGTGTGTGTGTGTGTGTGTGTGTGTGTGTGTGTGTGTGTGTGTGTGTGTGTGTGTGTGTGTGTGTGTGTGTGTGTGTGTGTGTGTCTCCCGTTTCCCGCCTCACACATCTCCCGTTTGAATTGAAACAAAAACCAGACTGGAGAGTACATATGTGAGTGGGAGTGAGAGGCAGGTGTTTGACTGCCAGGTGTAAACTACGTCCGGGAGGCATGAGTTTACACCCCTACCACCAGTCTGGTCTACTGTAGACTCTAACGTCGCTCACTAAGTCAATCTTTACACACCCTTAAAGTTGGAACTGAATTTAATGCAGTGACGCGCTACTCACAATCCCTCACTCACAATCCTTCACACAATCCTCCACACACAATCCTCCATCCACAATCCCCCAACGCACCCCTTTCCACCCCCCCCCTCTCCCTCCATCCTTCTGGCAAAAGCGAATTCATTAAATATGTATTTTTCATATAGTTTACACAGGGGTCGGCGCCCCAGGCACACCCAAAAATTATTTCTTGTCAGTTCGGCCAAATTTTTGTTTAAAGCAAACCTTTTATGGGACATGTTACTTATGCCATTATAACACCCAACATAGGTTAGTGTAACACCCCAACATAGACCAGTGTAACACCCCCAACATAGACCAGTGTAACACCCCAACATAGACCAGTGTAACACCCCAACATAGACCAGTGTAACACCCAAACATAGACCAGTGTAACACCCAAACATAGACCACTGTAACACCCAAACATAGACCACTGTAACACCCAAACATAGACCACTGTAACACCCAAACATAGACCAGTGTAATACCCAAACATAGACCAGTGTAACTCCCAAACATAGACCACTGTAACACCCCAACATAGACCAGTGTAACACCCCAACATAGACCAGTGTAACACCCCAACATAGACCAGTGTAACACCCCAACATAGACCAGTGTAACACCCCAACATAGACCAGTGTAACACCCCAACAGACCAGTGTAACACCCCAACATAGACCAGTGTAACACCCCAACATAGACCAGTGTAACACCCCAACATAGACCAGTGTAACACCCCAACATAGACCAGTGTAACACCCCAACAGACCAGTGTAACACCCCAACATAGACCAGTGTAACACCCCAACATAGACCAGTGTAACACCCCAACATAGACCACTGTAACACCCCAACATAGACCAGTGTAACACCCCAACATAGACCAGTGTAACACCCCAACATAGACCACTGCAACACCCAACACAGACCACTGTAACACCCCAACATAGACCAGTGTAACACCCAACATAGACCACTGTAACACCCAACATAGACTACTGTAACACCCCAACATAGACCACTGTAACACCCAAACATAGACCACTGTAACACCCCAACATAGACCAGTGTAACACCCAAACATAGACCAGTGTAACACCCCAACATAGACCAGTGTAACACCCCAACATAGACCAGTGTAACACCCCAACATAGACCAGTGTAACACCCCAACATAGACCAGTGTAACACCCAAACATAGACCAGTGTAACACCCAAACATAGACCAGTGTAACACCCAAACATAGACCACTGTAACACCCAAACATAGACCACTGTAACACCCAAACATAGACCAGTGTAACACCCCAACATAGACCAGTGTAACACCCCAACATAGACCAGTGTAACACCCCAACACAGACCACTGTAACACCCTAACATAAACCACTGTAACACCCCAACATAGACCAGTGTAACACCCCAACATAGACCACTGTAACACCCCAACATAGACCAGTGTAACACCCCAACATAGACCACTGTAACACCCCAACATAGACCACTGTAACACCCCAACATAGACCACTGTAACACCCCAACATAGACCACTGTAACACCCCAACATAGACCAGTGTAACACCCCAACATAGACCAGTGTAACACCCCAACATAGACCAGTGTAACACCCCAACATAGACCACTGTAACACCCCAACATAGACCAGTGTAACACCCCAACATAGACCAGTGTAACACCCAACATAGACCAGTGTAACACCCCAACATAGACCAGTGTAACACCCCAACATAGACCAGTGTAACACCCAACATAGACCACTGTAACACCCCAACATAGACCACTGTAACACCCCAACATAGACCACTGTAACACCCCAACATAGACCAGTATAACACCCCAACATAGACCACTGTAACACCCCAACATAGACCACTGTAATCACTCCCCCCCCCACCTCAGGTGAACACCTGTATGATGAATGATATGTATGATGAATGACGTGTATGATGAATAAAGTATAATGAGTGAAGTGAATGTTGAATGAAATTTATACACTAAGAATTCTTTTTGTCTAGAGGTTCTTAGGTGAAAATTATCATAAAAATTATTAACTAAAGGTGGTGATGAGAGACATTAAGTGGGACCTGAAGGTGGTGATGAGAGACATTAAGTGGGACCTGAAGGTGGTGATGAGAGACATTAAGTGGGACCTGAAGGTGGTGATGATGAGACATTAAGTGGGACCTGTAGGTGGTGATGATGAGACATTAAGTGGGACCTGAAGGTGGTGATGATGAGAGACATTAAGTGGGACCTGAAGGTGGTGATGAGAGACATTAAGTGGGACCTGAAGGTGGTGATGATGAGACATTAAGTGGGACCTGTAGGTGGTGATGAGAGACATTAAGTGGGACCTGAAGGTGGTGATGAGAGACATTAAGAGGGACCTGAAGGTGGTGATGAGAGACATTAAGTGGGACCTGAAGGTGGTGATGAGAGACATTAAGTGGGACCTGAAGGTGGTGATGAGAGACATTAAGTGGGACCTGAAGGTGGTGATGAGAGACATTAAGTGGGACCTGAAGGTGGTGATGAGAGACATTAAGAGGGACCTGAAGGTGGTGATGAGAGACATTAAGTGGGACCTGAAGGTGGTGATGATGAGACATTAAGTGGGACCTGTAGGTGGTGATGATGAGACATTAAGTGGGACCTGAAGGTGGTGATGATGAGAGACATTAAGTGGGACCTGAAGGTGGTGATGAGAGACATTAAGTGGGACCTGAAGGTGGTGATGATGAGACATTAAGTGGGACCTGTAGGTGGTGATGAGAGACATTAAGTGGGACCTGAAGGTGGTGATGAGAGACATTAAGAGGGACCTGAAGGTGGTGATGAGAGACATTAAGTGGGACCTGAAGGTGGTGATGAGAGACATTAAGTGGGACCTGAAGGTGGTGATGAGAGACATTAAGTGGGACCTGAAGGTGGTGATGAGAGACATTAAGTGGGACCTGAAGGTGGTGATGAGAGACATTAAGAGGGACCTGAAGGTGGTGATGAGAGACATTAAGTGGGACCTGAAGGTGGTGATGAGAGACATTAAGTGGGACCTGAAGGTGGTGATGAGAGACATTAAGTGGGACCTGAAGGTGGTGATGAGAGACATTAAGTGGGACCTGAAGGTGGTGATGAGAGACATTAAGTGGGACCTGAAGGTGGTGATGAGAGACATTAAGTGGGACCTGAAGGTGGTGATGAGAGACATTAAGTGGGACCTGAAGGTGGTGATGAGAGACATTAAGAGGGACCTGAAGGTGGTGATGAGAGACATTAAGTGGGACCTGAAGGTGGTGATGAGAGACATTAAGTGGGACCTGTAGGTGGTGATGATGAGACACATTAAGTGGGACCTGTAGGTGGTGATGAGAGACATTAAGTGGGACCTGTAGGTGGTGATGAGACACATTAAGTGGGACCTGAAGGTGGTGATGAGAGACATTAAGTGGGACCTGTAGGTGGTGATGAGAGACATTAAGAGGGACCTGAAGGTGGTGATGAGAGACATTAAGTGGGACCTGAAGGTGGTGATGAGAGACATTAAGTGGGACCTGAAGGTGGTGATGAGAGACATTAAGTGGGACCTGAAGGTGGTGATGAGAGACATTAAGTGGGACCTGTAGGTGGTGATGATGAGACACATTAAGTGGGACCTGTAGGTGGTGATGATGAGACACATTAAGTGGGACCTGAAGGTGGTGATGAGAGACATTAAGTGGGACCTGAAGGTGGTGATGAGAGACATTAAGTGGGACCTGAAGGTGGTGATGATGAGACACATTAAGTGGGACCTGTAGGTGGTGATGAGAGACATTAAGTGGGACCTGAAGGTGGTGATGAGAGACATTAAGTGGGACCTGAAGGTGGTGATGAGAGACATTAAGTGGGACCTGAAGGTGGTGATGATGAGACACATTAAGTGGGACCTGTAGGAGGTGATGAGACACATTAAGTGGGACCTGTAGGTGGTGATGATGAGACACATTAAGTGGGACCTGTAGGTGGTGATGATGAGAGACATTAAGTGGGACCTGAAGGTGGTGATGATGAGAGACATTAAGTGGGACCTGTAGGAGGTGATGAGAGACATTAAGTGGGACCTGTAGGTGGTGATGAGAGACATTAAGTGGGACCTGAAGGTGGTGATGATGAGACATTAAGTGGGACCTGAAGGTGGTGATGATGAGAGACATTAAGTGGGACCTGTAGGAGGTGATGAGAGACATTAAGTGGGACCTGTAGGTGGTGATGAGAGACATTAAGTGGGACCTGAAGGTGGTGATGAGACACATTAAGTGGGACCTGTAGGTGGTGATGAGAGACATTAAGTGGGACCTGTAGGTGGTGATGAGAGACATTAAGTGGGACCTGTAGGTGGTGATGAGAGACATTAAGTGGGACCTGTAGGTGGTGATGAGAGACATTAAGTGGGACCTGTAGGTGGTGATGAGAGACATTAAGTGGGACCTGTAGGTGGTGATGAGACACATTAAGTGGGACCTGAAGGTGGTGATGAGAGACATTAAGTGGGACCTGTAGGTGGTGATGAGACACATTAAGTGGGACCTGTAGATAGTGGGACACTGGGGAGGGGAGGAGGGGCACTGGAGAAGGTATTACGAACCAGACTCCACCGTCGGAGCAGCGACGTCAACGCCATCTGTGAGTCTGCTCACTAAACCCCCACAAAATGGACGACGCCATCTAGTGGTGGCGGTAGGATACCTGTCAGAGACGCTAGATTCCTGCCTTGGTCAGCCTGAAGAGTCGCTGTAACTGACCTCTGGTGAGGTGGCGCCTAGAAAATCAGCGCCATCTGTTGTGGGAGGAGTTGTATGTTATTGCCAGAGTCCGTAAGTGGTATTTCCTAGTGTCCCCAGTACTGGGTAGTGTACTGGTGACGTGTCTGTATCCACAGAGGCGACGTAGGGCTGCGGTGGTATGAGGACAGTCAGTCTACCCAGAGCAGCCTATAATCTACTTCATTCTGCTTTACGTGAGCAGTGAGCCGCCGCCGAAGAGGAACTGAGTAGTACCTGTTGTCTGCCAGTGAAGTGGCAGTGACAGTATTCGGCGTATCCCGGGACTGGCTAGAGGTAGAGACGACCGACAGTGAGGTGCTACGGTGGAGTCTAACTAGCTAGTTGCAAGAAGCTCCTGCCAGGGGTTCGCTACCCTTGTATTTGTTCGTGTAGAGGCCCAGCAGCGTGTGGCTGATGTTCTCTGCCAGCACCAGGCTGGAGAGTGGTTGTGGGCGTTCACAAGGAGCACCTAGTGAGACTGTTAGACAGGCTGGCCCGTGGCTAGGGTAGACTCGTTGGTGTTTCCCAGTACTGGTTGAGGACGGTACTGTGTGTTGAGGACGGTACTGTGTGTTGAGGACGGTACTGTGTGTTGAGGACGGTACTGTGTGTTGAGGACGGTACTGTGTGTTGAGGACGGTACTGTGTGTTGAGGACGGTACTGTGTGTTGAGGACGGTACTGGGTGTTGAGGACGGTACTGTGTGTTGAGGACGGTACTGTGTGTTGAGGACGGTACTGTGTGTTGAGGACGGTACTGTGTGTTGAGGACGGTACTGTGTGTTGAGGACGGTACTGTGTGTTGAGGACGGTACTGTGTGTTGAGGACGGTACTGGGTGTTGAGGACGGTACTGGGTGTTGAGGACGGTACTGGGTGTTGAGGACGGTACTGGGTGTTGAGGACGGTACTGTGTGTTGAGGACGGTACTGTGTGTTGAGGACGGTACTGTGTGTTGAGGAAACACGGAAGTTGACAAGGCTGCATTGCATGAGCATCGAGGAGCGCTTAGTGTCCTATGAGAGTGATACTTGTGTATATATCAGTGTAGTAATACTCCCTTTATGATTCTATTTAAGGTGATGGGAAAGTGATAATATGTGAATATACTGATAATTGATGAAGTGTCGTAATCCTGTCAACTTCCCCCTTGTGTTTTACTTGCATTACCAAGCTCACTCATTGAAAGCCACTACTAACTTGGGGTCGGATATTAGTACTTTGGTTCCTCCAGCAAAGACCCCGGGGCCAGATTCACGAAGCAGTTACGCAAGCACTTACGAACGTGTACATCTTTCCTCAATCTTTGACGACTTTGGTTACATTTATTAAACAGTTTACAAACATGAAAACTTGCCAATCAACTGTTGTTATTGTTATAAACAGCCTCCTAGTGCTTCGCAGCTCATTAACTGTTTAATAATTGTAAACAAAGCCGCCAAAGATTGAGAAAAGATGTACAGGTTCGTAAGTGCTTGCGTAACTTCTTCGTGAATCTAGCCCCTGGTTGCGACCCCTAGTCACTCCACACACACACACACACTCTAGATATTTCTCGACACACCAGACTATTGTTATTTCACGCAGCATGTCCCCTCACACTGATATTGAACAACATGCTTTTGATGTCACTGTTGCTGTTTTTTATGTAATTTGATTGCATCCTGCTCGGGAGTCTTGTTGCACATAGCCTGTCCGTGGGAGCCAAGGTTATTACTCGGAGAGGATTTTGTATGTGGTAATCATGTTTCCTTTAATTTTTTACGTATATTATTGATAAGTGGTTCAACTCTCTTAGTCTTTCCTCTTAACTCATGCCTCTCAGTTCTTGTTAGGATATGAGAACCAGGAGCTGGGATATGAGGACCAAGAGCTGGGATATGAGGACAAGGAGCTGGGATATGAGGGCAAGGAGCTGGGATATGAGGGCCAGGAGCTGGGGTATGAGGACCAGGAGCTGGGGTATGAGGACCAGGAGCTGGGGTATGAGGACCAGGAGCTGGGATATGAGGACCAGGAGCTGGGATATGAGGACCAAGAGCTGGGATATGAGGACCAAGAGCTGGGATATGAGGACAAGGAGCTGGGATATGAGGACCAGCAGCTGGGATATGAGGACCAGGAACTGGGATATGGGGACCAGGAGCTGGGATATGAGGACCAGGAGCTGGGATATGAGGACCAGGAGCTGGGGTATGAGGACCAGGAGCTGGGGTATGAGGACCAGGAGCTGGGGTATGAGGACCAGGAGCTGGGGTATGAGGACCAGGAGCTGGGGTATGAGGACCAGGAGCTGGGGTATGAGGACCAAGAGCTGGGATATGAGGACAAGGAGCTGGGATATGAGGACCAGGAGCTGGGGTATGAGGACCAGGAGCTGGGGTATGAGGACAAGGAGCTGGGATATGAGGACAAGGAGCTGGGATATGAGGACAAGGAGCTGGGATATGAGGACCAAGAGCTGGGATATGAGGACAAGGAGCTGGGATATGAGGACAAGGAGCTGGGATATGAGGGCAAGGAGCTGGGGTATGAGGACCAGGAGCTGGGGTATGAGGACCAAGAGCTGGGGTATGAGGACCAAGAGCTGGGGTATGAGGACCAAGAGCTGGGATATGAGGACCAAGAGCTGGGATATGAGGACAAGGAGCTGGGATATGAGGACCAGCAGCTGGGATATGAGGAGCAGGAGCTGGGGTATGAGGACCAGGAGCTGGGGTATGAGGACCAGGAGCTGGGGTATGAGGACCAGGAGCTGGGGTATGAGGACCAGGAGCTGGGGTATGAGGACCAGCAGCTGGGGTATGAGGACCAGGAGCTGGGGTATGAGGACCAGGAGCTGGGATATGAGGACCAGGAGCTGGGGTATGAGGACCAGGAACTGGGATATGAGGACCAGGAGCTGGGATATGAGGACCAGGAGCTGGGGTATGAGGACCAGGAGCTGGGGTATGAGGACCAGGAGCTGGGGTATGAGGACCAGGAGCTGGGGTATGAGGACCAGCAGCTGGGGTATGAGGACCAGGAGCTGGGGTATGAGGACCAGGAGCTGGGATATGAGGTCCAGGAGCTGGGGTATGAGGACCAGGAGCTGGGATATGAGGACCAGGAGCTGGGATATGAGGACCAGGAGCTGGGATATGAGGACCAGGAGCTGGGGTATGAGGACCAGGAGCTGGGATATGAGGACCAGGAGTTGGGATATGAGGACCAGGAACTGGGATATGAGGACCAGGAACTGGGATATGAGGACCAGGAACTGGGATATGAGGACCAGGAACTGGGATATGAGGACCAGGAGCTGGGATATGAGGACCAGGAGCTGGGGTATGTGGACCAGGAGCTGGGGTATGTGGACCAGGAGCTGGGATATGAGGACCAGGAGCTGGGGTTTGAGGACCAGGAGCTGGGGTATGAGGACCAGGAGCTGGGATATGAGGACCAGGAGCTGGGATATGAGGACCAGGAGCTGGGGTATGTGGACCAGGAGCTGGGATATGAGGACCAGGAGCTGGGGTATGAGGACCAGGAGCTGGGATATGAGGACCAGGAGCTGGGGTTTGAGGACCAGGAGCTGGGGTATGAGGACCAGGAGCTGGGATATGAGGACCAGGAGCTGGGATATGAGGACCAGGAGCTGGGGTATGAGGACCAGGAGCTGGGGTATGAGGACCAGGAGCTGGGGTATGAGGACCAGGAGCTGGGGTATGAGGACCAGGAGCTGGGGTATGAGGACCAGGAGCTGGGGTATGAGGACCAGGAGCTGGGGTATGAGGACCAGGAGCTGGGGTATGAGGACCAGGAGCTGGGATATGAGGACCAGGAGCTGGGGTATGAGGACCAGGAGCTGGGGTATGAGGACCAGGAGCTGGGATATGAGGACCAGGAGCTGGGGTTTGAGGACCAGGAGCTGGGGTATGAGGACCAGGAGCTGGGATATGAGGACCAGGAGCTGGGGTATGAGGACCAGGAGCTGGGGTATGAGGACCAGGAGCTGGGGTATGAGGACCAGGAGCTGGGGTATGAGGACCAGGAGCTGGGGTATGAGGACCAGGAGCTGGGGTATGAGGACAAGGAGCTGGGATATGTGGACCAGGAGCTGGGATATGACAAGGAGCTGAGATATGAGAACCAGGAGCTGGGATATGAGGACCAGGAGCTGGGATATGAGGACCAGGAGTTGGGATATGAGGACCAGGAACTGGGATATGAGGACCAGGAACTGGGATATGAGGACCAGGAGCTGGGATATGAGGACCAGGAGCTGGGATATGAGGACCAGGAGCTGGGATATGAGGACCAGGAGCTGGGGTATGAGGACCAAGATGCCCAACTTCCTCTCAACTTCCTCACCTCAAAACTTTCTTCCCAGGAAAATACCCCCGGGAGTCTCCTGACGACTTTTTTTCCCCCCAGCTGGGGACAACGTTAAATAAACGTTGAATTAACGGTAAATAACGTTGATTCAACGCGACACTGACGTTACAAACGTTGACTCAACGTTCAACGTGTACGCAGTACTTCCTGCGCACCAGTTGCGTTCCCCCAGCTCTGCCTAAACCATTGGGCAGTAATAACACTTCCTTTAGAACCCGGCCAAACTGTCACTTACGATAAATGACCGAGAGAGACTCGAATCTGTTTCCAATACCCTTGAGAACGCTGGGAGGCGGGCTCGGGGCGGGGGGCGGCGGCCCTCCTAGATAAGACGGTGTCTAGAAGCCCCCCCCCCCATATAGATTGGACTCCAGCATCTTACCCCAAACCTCTTACGAAACCTGTACATCTTTTCCTAAATCATGGCGGCTTTGTTGACGTTTATTTAACGTCACTACTCGAGGTTGTAAACAAGTTTGTTTTATACACTTGGCGCCACGTCCGTCAATCCGGATTTTGAGGTCTTAAATCTGGGTTCCGTTCGCGAATTCGGATTCACAACGTTAGGTTGTAGCGGAAGTAGGAAGGATATCCTAGTGCTTGTTATCGAGGTTAGGATATTCTACTACATGTTCCCGAGGTCAGGATATCCTACTGCATGTTCAGGAGGTCAGGATATCCTACTGAATGTTCAGGTCAGGATATCCTACTGAATGTTCAGGTCAGGATATCCTACTGAATGTTCAGGTCAGGATATCCTACTGAATGTTCTAGAGATCAGGATATCCAACTGCATTTTCCCGAGGTCAGGATATCCAATTACATGTTCCCGAGGTCAGGATATCCTACTTGATATGCTTCCATATCGACTTGATATCCTTCTCGATTTTGTTGAAGCAAAATTAAATAAACATAAATCAGGTAATAAGGAATTAAAGATTCCTTTTATAAGATATCAATCTCTGGCTCAATTATATAATTGAAAATAAAAAAAACAGACAAAAAAATAATTTGTAAGGAAATCACAGAACATTTTCAATTATTGTTATGTTAATTTATCGAATAGAAAACGGAATAAGAGTTTATATGGGAGACTCAAGATAAAAATAGCATTAAATTGTTCCTATTCACCTCGGTACTATGAGACTCGAACCGGGCACCCCAAACCGGTGAGGCTGTTAGGCAGACTTCACAGGAGCGACTGTTGCACCACTCGACCCTCCAACAGTTCACAGGAGTGACTGTTGCACAACACACGACCCTACAACAGCTCACAGGAGTGACTGTTGCAACACACGACCCTCCAACAGGTCACAGGAGTGACTGTTGCAACACACGACCCTTCAACAGGTCACAGGAGTGACTGTTGCAACACACGACCCTTCAACAGGTCACAGGAGTGACTGTTGCACAACACACGACCCTCCAACAGGGCACAGGAGTGACTGTTGCAACACACGACCCTTCAACAGTTCACAGGAGTGACTGTTGCACAACACACGACCCTTCAACAGTTCACAGGAGTGACTGTTGCAACACACGACCCTTCAACAGGTCACAGGAGTGACTGTTGCAACACACGACCCTTCAACAGGTCACAGGAGTGACTGTTGCAACACACGACCCTCCAACAGGTCACAGGAGTGACTGTTGCAACACACGACCCTCCAACAGCTCACAGGAGTGACTGTTACACAACACACGACCCTTCAACAGGTCACAGGAGTGACTGTTGCAACACACGACCCTTCAACAGCTCACAGGAGTGACTGTTGCAACACACGACCCTTCAACAGGTCACAGGAGTGACTGTTGCAACACACGACCCTTCAACAGGTCACAGGAGTGACTGTTGCACAACACACGACCCTCCAACAGGTCACAGGAGTGACTGTTGCAACACACGACCCTTCAACAGTTCACAGGAGTGACTGTTGCAACACACGACCCTTCAACAGTTCACAGGAGTGACTGTTGCAACACACGACCCTTCAACAGTTCACAGGAGTGACTGTTGCAACACACGACCCTTCAACAGGTCACAGGAGTGACTGTTGCAACACACGACCCTTCAACAGGTCACAGGAGTGACTGTTGCAACACACGACGCTTCAACAGTTCACAGGAGTGACTGTTGCACAACACACGACCCTTCAACAGTTCACAGGAGTGACTGTTGCAACACACGACCCTTCAACAGCTCACAGGAGTGACTGTTGCAACACACGAGCCTCCAACAGCTCACAGGAGTGACTGTTGCAACACACGACCCTTCAACAGTTCACAGGAGTGACTGTTGCAACACACGACCCTTCAACAGTTCACAGGAGTGACTGTTGCACAACACACGACCCTCCAACAGCTCACAGGAGTGACTGTTGCAACACACGACCCTTCAACAGCTCACAGGAGTGACTGTTGCAACACACGACCCTCCAACAGCTCACAGGAGTGACTGTTGCAACACACGACCCTTCAACAGCTCACAGGAGTGACTGTTGCAACACACGACCCTTCAACAGTTCACAGGAGTGACTGTTGCAACACACGAGCCTCCAACAGCTCACAGGAGTGACTGTTGCAACACACGACCCTTCAACAGTTCACAGGAGTGACTGTTGCACAACACACGACCCTCCAACAGGTCACAGGAGTAACTGTTGCAACACACGACCCTTCAACAGCTCACAGGAGTGACTGTTGCAACACACGACCCTTCAACAGTTCACAGGAGTGACTGTTGCAACACACGAGCCTCCAACAGCTCACAGGAGTGACTGTTGCAACACACGACCCTTCAACAGTTCACAGGAGTGACTGTTGCACAACACACGACCCTCCAACAGGTCACAGGAGTGACTGTTGCAACACACGACCCTTCAACAGTTCACAGGAGTGACTGTTGCAACACACGACCCTTCAACAGCTCACAGGAGTGACTGTTGCACAACACACGACCCTCCAACAGGTCACAGGAGCAATAATCAACAAGGTTTAAAGTATTCATCTTCAGTTATAATCATCATCTTCACCTTTTTTGTTGACAGTCCGGGTGACGGGACCCGCTGCCCGGCCCCACCTCTGTCCCACCCGTCCCTCCAAGGGCCTGCACCTCCCCTTCCCATATCCCTCTACCACCACCACCACCCCTTCCCATATCCCTCTACCACCACCACCCCTTCCCATATCCCTCTACCACCACCACCCCTTCCCATATCCCTCTACCACCACCACCCCTTCCCATATCCCTCTACCACCACCACCCCTTCCAATATCCCTCTACCACCACCACCCCTTGCCATAACCCTCTACCACCACCACCCCTTCCCATATCCCTCTACCACCACCACCCCTTCCCATAACCCCCTACCACCACCACCCCTTCCCATATCCCTCTACCACCACCACCCCTTCCCATAACCCCCTACCGCCACCACCACCCCTTCCCATATCCCTCTGCCACCACCACCCCTTCCCATAACCCCCTACCACCACCACCACCACCCCTTCCCATATCCCTCTACCACCACCACCCCTTCCCATAACCCCCTACCACCACCACCACCCCTTCCCATAACCCCCTACCACCACCCCTTCCCATAACCCCCTACCCCCACCACCACCCCTTCCCATATCCCTCTACCACCACCACCCCTTCCCATAACCCCCTACCGCCACCACCACCCCTTCCCATAACCCCCTACCGCCACCACCACCCCTTCCCATAACCCCCTACCGCCACCACCACCCCTTCCCATATCCCTCTGCCACCACCACCCCTTCCCATAACCCCCTACCACCACCACCACCACCCCTTCCCATATCCCTCTACCACCACCACCCCTTCCCATAACCCCCTACCACCACCCCTTCCCATATCCCTCTACCACCACCACCACCCCTTCCCATATCCCTCTACCACCACCACCACCCCTTCCCATAACCCCCTACCACCACCACCCCTTCCCATATCCCTCTACCACCACCACCCCTTCCCATAACCCCCTATCACCACCACCCCTTCCCATATCCCTCTACCACCACCACCACCCCTTCCCATAACCCCCTACCACCACCACCCCTTCCCATATCCCTCTACCACCACCACCACCCCTTCCCATAACCCCCTACCACCACCACCCCTTCCCATATCCCTCTGCCACCACCACCCCTTCCCATAACCCCCTACCACCACCACCCCTTCCCATATCCCTCTACCACCACCACCACCCCTTCCCATAACCCCCTACCACCACCACCCCTTCCCATATCCCTCTGCCACCACCACCCCTTCCCATAACCCCCTACCACCACCACCCCTTCCCATATCCCTCTACCACCACCACCCCTTCCCATAACCCCCTACCACCACCACCCCTTCCCATATCCCTCTACCACTACCACCCCTTCCCATAACCCCCTACCACCACCACCACCCCTTCCCATATCCCTCTACCACCACCACCCCTTCCCATATCCCTCTACCACTACCACCCCTTCCCATATCCCTCTACCACCACCACCCCTTCCCATAACCCCCTACCACTACCACCCCTTCCCATAACCCCCTACCACCACCACCCCTTCCCATAACCCCCTACCACCACCACCCCTTCCCATAACCCCCTATCACCACCACCCCTTCCCATAACCCCCTACCACTACCACCCCTTCCCATAACCCCCTACCACCACCACCCCTTCCCATAACCCCCTACCACCACCACCCCTTCCCATAACCCCCTACCACCACCACCACCCCTTCCCATATCCCTCTACCACCACCACCACCCCTTCCCATATCCCTCTACCACCACCACCCCTTCCCATAACCCCCTACCACCACCACCACCCCTTCCCATAACCCCCTACCACCACCACCCCTTCCCATAACCCCCTACCACCACCACCACCCCTTCCCATATCCCTCTGCCATCACAAACATCCATATATGTATTAATGAATGCATTGGTGCAATCATTTATACATTCTCTGATTCTGTTGTATTGGAACGGCTGGGGTTGGTAACACTGTTCCTTCTTATTACTTTCTCTCTCTCTCTCCCTGTCTCTCTCTCTCTCTCTCTCTCTCTGCCTCTCTGCCTCTCTCTCTGCCTCTCTCTCTGCCTCTCTCTCTCTGCCTTTCTCTCTGCCTCTCTCTCTCTCTCTCTCTCTCTGCCTCTCTGCCTCTCTCTCTCTCTGCCTCTCTCTCTCTCTCTCTCTCTGCCTCTCTCTCTCTGCCTCTCTCTCTCTGCCTCTCTCTCTCTCTCTCTCTCTCTGCCTCTCTCTCTCTGCCTCTCTCTCTGCCTCTCTCTCTCTGCCTTTCTCTCTGCCTCTCTCTCTCTCTCTCTCTCTCTGCCTCTCTGCCTCTCTCTCTCTCTGCCTCTCTCTCTCTGCCTCTCTCTCTCTCTGCCTCTCTCTCTCTGCCTCTCTCTGCCCTCAGTGCGTCACTGTAGCTGGTGTTCAATAACTCATCATTAAAGGCTTAGCGAACTAATTAAAATGTCTCACAAACATAAAAGTCTAAGCTTATGAAAGAAAGTTTAAAACTTCTGAATTTCATTGTCATTAATACCATGGATTATGTATAAGAAAGCAGGAATATATATATATATATATATATATATATATATATATATATATATATATATATATATATGTGTGTGTGTGTGTGTGTGTGTGTGTGTGTGTGTGTGTGTGTGTAGTTGAATATGACCGAAAGAGTAAGTTTAATTATCTCCCTCACCCCAACATGGCTGCTTGACGAAGCCCTGTTGTTTGTGCATTGATAATCGCCTAGAAAGAGACGTTGTTGTCTTGCCTATATACTGAGATCTTTGGGGCTGACAGTCCCCAAGTGGGCATGTGAAGGCTCAGACGACGTTGGTCTCTTTCAAGGCGTTCTGTTTGATGTCTGGCGAGTTCTTCATGAGTAGGTTGGCCGTTTTGTTGTTTTGTAGTAAATTTCTTCTGATTTTTGTCTTTTGGAATTACGTCCCTATTAATAATATCTTTCAGGACACTTTCCTCCGTTTTATGAGCCGTCGAAAAGAAGTTGCTGTAAAACAGTGTAATAGTGGTACAGGTGTTGTGCTAGTTGTCTCTTCAGAGGTTGCATGGCGTTTCACCTTTCTTTTAATGACGTCTTCAACATAACCGTTAGAGAAGCCATTGTTGACTAGGACCTGCCTTACCCTACAGAGTTCTTCATGGACTTGCTTCCAACCAGAGCTGTGAATGAGAGCTCGGTTGACATAAGCATTGACAACACTCCTCTTGTACCTCTCTGGGCAGTCACTGTTGGCATTAAGGCATATTCCTATGTTCGTTTCCTTAGTATAGACTGCAGTGTGGAAGCCTTCATTCCTTTCCATGACTGTTACATATAGGAAGGGCAGCTTCCCATCACTCTCCATCTCGTGAGACTCAACACCGAATTCTGCTCGAATACCTCCTGCAGCTGTTGCATTTTTGTTTTAAATGGTACCTACATTTTTATGCAGGTACCTGATGTCAGACCTACTGACATCAGGTACTTGCATCGGTCATTTTGTGACTGAACAAAAGGCTACCATCATCTTTTGTACGGTCACTGATGGTCGAGTGGTTAAAGTCTCCTGTACACCAGTTGCATAGTGGTCCTGGCAGTATGGGTTCGAGTCACTTCTGGAGTGAATATTTCAGTTTATATATATATATATATATATATATATATATATATATATATATATATATATATATATATATATATATATATATGTCGTACCTAGTAGCCAGAACTCACTTCTCAGCCTACTATTCAAGGCCCAATTTGCCTAATAAGCCAAGTTTTCATGAATTAATTGTTTTTCTATTACCTAACCTACCTAACCTAACCTAACCTAACTTTTTCTGCTACCTAACCTAACCTAACCTATAAAGATAGGTTAGGTTAGGTATGGTTGGTTAGGTTCGGTCATATATCTACGTTAATTTTAACTCCAATAAAAAAAATTGACCTCATACACAATGAAATGGGCAGCTTTATCATTTCATAAGAAAAAAATTTGAGAAAAACTATTAAGGAAAACTTGACTTATTAGGCAAATCGGGCCTTGCATAGTAGGCTGAGAAGTGCGTTCTGGCTACTAGGTACGACATATATATATATATACAGAAATCACAATTGCATGATGCATCAAATGAACAAATCCACAAGGGCCGTGCCGAGGATTCGAACCTGCGTTAGAGAGCATCCCAGACGCTGCCTTAATCGACTGAGCTACGACATGGTCATAAGGAGTTGAAACCGAAGTTCTACTGAACTTACCGGAAACATTTATATGGAATCGTAACATATTTAGTATAGCGTGTGTGTGACTTTTACATGCAACAGATGGTGCTGTTTTTCCCAAAAAAGTCTGTTTTTACCTGTCACAGGTGTGGCATCTATATAGTAGGTATATAAAAACACGCAAGTATTCTATAGGAACGTTGTGTCAAAATTTCAAAACACTCGGTAAAGATGTTTCAGAGATTTTCCTCACATGAAAACTAGTATGAAAAACACAGTTGAAAAAAAAAAACATGTTTTTCCCTGTCACAGACGTTACATCTATATAGTATGAATATAAAAACACGCTCGTATGCGAATGGAAAATTATGTCAAAATTTCAAAGCAATCGGTGAAGAACTTTCGGAGATTAGCGATTTTGAACAAACATTTACATTTTTATTTAGATAGACAAGCTGTACCCGGTCACGCGTTGCTGTGGCTCAGCAACACACGTGAGTTGCTGAGCCACAGCAACCTTTCCAATGTCGCCTAGTCCTCCCCGCCATTTTCTCCCTCTCTATCCCTGTGTCCTCCCCACTATGCCCCACTCCACCGTCCCCTCGTCCTCCCCACCATTCCCCCCTCCCCTGATCCCTTGTCCTCCCCCCACCATTACCCTCCTCTCCTGTCCCGTTGTCCTCAGTACCATCCCCCACTTCCGTCCCCTCGTCCTCCCCACCATTCCCCACTCCCTCGTCCGATGCATTCACCAATGATCTGATGTTCCCATCACTGAAATATAAGAACAAAATTAAAAAACGAAACAAAAACAATGAAGAAAAAAAAAATAAGTAAACTTTACCCATGAAATGAACAGTATGGTACACAACAAAGCTCAATTCCCATGCAATGTCAAAATAATTCAAAATGAAAATAAATCAAAATATATAAAAATTTAATTTGTCAATGCAATCGGAAACACTGAATTGGATTCGTAACATATTTATTATAGTGTGTATGGCTCTTACGTGCAACAGATGGCGCTGTTTCATAATAAAAGAAGAATGTTTTTACCTGGCCGCTAAGTGTGACATCTATACTTATTCTTACGAAATGAACGGTATGGTAAACAACACAGCTATATTCCAACACAATGTCACACAAAATAATTAAATTAAAATAAATTGATATGTATAAAAATTCAATTTATTAATGCAATCGAAAACATTGAAATGGAATTCATAACATATTTAGTATAGCGTGTGTGTTGCTATTACATTCAACAGATGGCGTTTATTTTTTTAAATTATGTTTTTACCTGTCACAGGTGTGGCATCTATATAGTAGGCATATACAATCACGCGCATATTTGAATGGAACCCCTGGAAACACAAACCGAAACTGTCTCTAGTTTCCGCTTGTTACCACTTGTAATAAAGTTGTTACATCTTGGCTTAACGTGTTTATGACGTATTAGAACGTTGTTACAACTTGCTATATTGGTTGTTATAATTGGTTAGGTGTTAAAACGTGTTCGAACGTTGTACCAACGTTGTAGTTTCGGTGTGTGTTTGGCGGGACGTTGCGTCAGAATGTCAAAGCAATCAGTAAAGAACTTTGGGAGATGACGGCATGTGTTGCTCTTACGTCCAACAGATGGCACTGTTAAAAAAAAGAAATCCTGTGAGAGGTCCAGGGGAGAACCTGGGGAGCAACCAGGAGGCCTGGTCGACGACCGGGCCGTGGGGACGCTAAGCCCCGGAAGCACCTCAAGGTAACCTCAAGGAGGTGAGGAATGTATATAGTAAGTAAATAAAAACACGCGCCAATTCAAATGCAACGTTGTGTCAAAATTTCAGAGCAATTGGTAAAGAGGTTTCGAAGATTTCTCTCACATGGAAAAAAAGGAAAAACAAATTGTTTAAAAAAAAACATGCTCTTTCCGTCACAGACTTGACATCAATATAGTATGTATATATATAAACTCGGATGCGAATGGAACATTCCGTGAAAATTTCAAAGAAATCGGTGAACTTTCGGAGATTAGCGATTTTGAACATACGAACATTTACACATTTATTTATATAGATATCAGAAATTCAGAGTTTCGTGTCTCGTGGCGTCAGTGTGGACAAGTGTGTGATGTTGTGGTCATATATTTTTAGGTAAGATTCTTGAAGTTTATTAAGTCTTGCCGGGCTATGTGAGAGGTCACGGTCGTGGGGTCAGAGGTCAGGGATGCAAAGTCTGACGTCAGAGTTTTGGGGTCAGACGTCATGGCTGACCCTACACAATAGACAGTAATAGACCACAATAGACAGGTGTCCTTGGGTCAGAGTTCAGGGCCGTATGAGCAGAGGTGTGACCCGGAAGGTCAGTTGTCAGGCTCATGTGACCAAAGGTCACGTTCTACACATTTGGAAATATTGTCATACAAAGTTTAGCTTTGATTTCCAACACAAAACTCTTTACGAGTGGGAAGGCGGAGAGAACTTTGTATTACATTAGGACAAATATCTGGCCTTACAGAAATATTTTGATCCTGTTACACTTTATTGGCCTTATTGTGGTGTTGGACTTAAGGCCTATCAACCTCTGGAGGGTTATTAAGACCACCACAATACCTTACTGACCAACCAGCAAGTTTGGTGTTGGACTTAAGGCCTATCAACCTCTGGAGGGTTATTAAGACCACCACAATACCTTACTGACCAACCAGCAAGTTTGGTGTTGGACTTAAGGCCTATCAACCTCTGGAGGGTTATTAAGACCACCACAATACCTTACTGACCAACCAGCAAGTTTGGTGTTGGACTTAAGGCCTATCAACCTCTGGAGGGTTATTAAGACCACCACAATACCTTACTGACCAACCAGCAGGTATACTTCAGTCCTGAACACTGTCCCAGACCAAAGTAATATATACACACACACAATATATACTCAGGGTATACATATACACACAGGCAAACTGGACCTACACCCCTCAGGATGGAGGTCCTCTGGACATTACACACAAAAACAAATGTGTGTTAAAATCATACCAGAAAATAACAATGCAAAATGGAAAGGTAAACTCCATTAAACTTTGAATAAAATATATTATATATATATATATATATATATATATATATATATATATATATATATATATATATATATATATATATATATATATATGTCGTACCTAGCAGCCAGAACGCACTTCTCAGCCTACTATGCAAGGCCCGATTTGCCTAATAAGCCGAGTTTTCCTGAATTAATATATTTTCTCTAATTTTTTTCTTATGAAATTATAAAGCTACCCATTTCATTATGTATGAGGTCAATTTTTTTTTTATTGGAGTTAAAATTAACGTAGATATATGTCCGAACCTAACCAACCTTACCTAACCTAACCTATCTTTATAGGTTAGGTTCGGTTAGGTAGCCGAAAAAGTTAGGTTAGGTTAGGTTAGGTAGGTTAGGTAGTCGAAAAACAAATAATTCATGAAAACTTGGCTTATTAGGCAAATCGGGCCTTGCATAGTAGGCTGAGAAGTGCGTTCTGGCTACTAGGTACGACATATATATATATATATATATATATATATATACTAGCTATACCCGGCCACGTGGTGTGGCTCAGCAACCTCTTTCCCTCTTTCCCAGTTCTCCCCACCATTATACCATCATTTGTCCCCTCGTCCAAATAGGACGAGATACCATACCCCACTCCCGTCCCCTCGTCCTCCCCATCATTCCCCGCTCCCTCGTCCGATGCATTCCCAAATTTTCTGATGTTCCCATCAGAAAATTGGGAACATCAAATCATCTGATGTTCCCATCACTGAAATATAAGAAAAACAGTTAAAAAGGGAAATGAAAATATTAAATAAACTATACTCATGAAATGAACGGTATGGTAAACAACACAGCTCAATTCCAATGCAATGTCACATAAATAATTTAATCAAAATGACAAAAAATCAAAATCTATGAAAATTCAATTTATCAATGCTATCGGAAACATTAAAATGGAATCGTAACATATTTAGTATAGCGTGTGTTGACATTACGTGCAACAGATGGCGCTGTTTAAAAAAAAAAAAAAACATGGTTTTACCTGTCACAGCTGCGGCATCTATATAGTAGGTATATAAAAACACGTACGTATTTGAAAGGAACGTTGTGTGAAAATTTCAAAGCAATCCATGAAGAACATTCGGAGATTAGCAGTTATACACAAACGAACATTTCCATTTTTATTTATATAGATATATGCCGTCGTGCTGGGCTTCAGCTCTTGGGCCCATTATGTGCCTCTCTGACCTTCTCCAATTTCTTCCACAAGATGGGTATGGGGTCCACTACCACCCACAGGATGGGTATGGGGTCCACTACCACCCTCAGGATGGGTATGGGGTCCACTACCACCCTCAGGATGGGTATGGGGTCCACTACCACCCACAGGATGGGTATGGGGTCCACTACCACCCTCAGGATGGGTATGGGGTCCACTACCACCCTCAGGATGGGTATGGGGTCCACTACCACCCTCAGGATGGGTATGGGGTCCACTACCACCCTCAGGATGGGTATGGGGTCCACTACCACCCTCAGGATGGGTATGGGGTCCACTACCACCCACAGGATGGGTATGGGGTCCACTACCACCCACAGGATGGGTATGGGGTCCACTACCACCCACAGGATGGGTATGGGGTCCACTACCACCCTCAGGATGGGTATGGGGTCCACTACAACCCACAGGATGGGTATGGGGTCCACTACCACCCTCAGGATGGGTATGGGGTCCACTACCACCCACAGGATGGGTATGGGGTCCACTACTACCCTCAGGATGGGTATGGGGTCCACTACCACCCTCAGGATGGGTATGGGGTCCACTACCACCCACAGGATGGGTATGGGGTCCACTACCACCCACAGGATGGGTATGGGGTCCACTACCACCCTCAGGATGGGTATGGGGTCCACTACCACCCACAGGATGGGTATGGGGGTCCACTACCGCCCACAGGATGGGTATGGGGGTCCACTACCACCCTCAGGATGGGTATGGGGTCCACTACCACCCACAGGATGGGTATGGGGTCCACTACCACCCACAGGATGGGTATGGGGTCCACTACCACCCACAGGATGGGTATGGGGTCCACTACCACCCACAGGATGGGTATGGGGTCCACTACCACCCACAGGATGGGTATGGGGTCCACTACCACCCTCAGGATGGGTATGGGGTTCACTACCACCCACAGGATGGGTATGGGGTCCACTACCACCCACAGGATGGATATGGGGTCCACTACCACCCACAGGATGGGTATGGGGTCCACTACCACCCTCAGGATGGGTATGGGGCCACCCACAGGATGGGTATGGGGTCCACTACCACCCACAGGATGGGTATGGGGTCCACTACCACCCACAGGATGGGTATGGGGTCCACTTCCACCCACAGGATGGGTATGGGGTCCACTACCACCCACAGGATGGGTATGGGGTTCACTACCACCCACAGGATGGGTATGGGGTCCACTACCACCCACAGGATGGGTATGGGGTCCACTACCACCCACAGGATGGGTATGGGGTCCACTACTACCCACAGGATGGGTATGGGGTCCACTACTACCCACAGGATGGGTATGGGGTGAACTATGCCAACCCTGGGACACACACACCAGCCCTGGGACACACACACCAGCCCTGGGACACACACACCAGCCCTGGGACACACACACCAGCCCTGGGACACACACACCAGCCCTGGGACACACACACCAGCCCTGGGACACACACACCAGCCCTGGGACACACACACCAGCCCTGGGACACACACACCAGCCCTGGGACACACACACCAGCCCTGGGACACACACCAGCCCTGGGACACCCCAGCCCTTCATGGGACACCCAGCCCTAGGACACCCAGAACTCAGCCCTGGGACACACCAGCCCTGGGACACACACACCAGCCCTGGGACACACACACCAGCCCTGGGACACACACACCAGCCCTGGGACACACACACCAGCCCTGGGACACACACACCAGCCCTGGGACACACACACCAGCCCTGGGACACACACACCAGCCCTGGGACACACACACCAGCCCTGGGACACACACCAGCCCTGGGACACCCCAGCCCTTCATGGGACACCCAGCCCTAGGACACCCAGAACTCAGCCCTGGGACACACCAGCCCTGGGACACACACACCAGCCCTGGGACACACACACCAGCCCTGGGACACACACACCAGCCCTGGGACACCCTGCCCTGGGACACACCAGCCCTGGGACACACACACCAGCCCTGGGACACACACACCAGCCCTGGGACACCCTGCCCTGGGACACACCAGCCCTGGGACACACACACCAGCCCTGGGACACACACACCAGCCCTGGGACACACCAGCCCTGGGACACCCTGCCCTGGGACACACCAGCCCTGGGACACCCTGCCCTGGGACACACCAGCCCTGGGACACCCTGCCCTGGGACACACCAGCCCTGGGACACACACACCAGCCCTGGGACACACACACCAGCCCTGGGACACACCAGCCCTGGGACACCCTGCCCTGGGACACACCAGCCCTGGGACACACACACCAGCCCTGGGACACACCCACCAGCCCTGGGACACACCAGCCCTAGGACACCCAGAACTCAGCCCTGGGACACCCCAACCCTGGGACACACCAGCCCTGGGACACACCAGCCCTGGGACACCCTGCCCTGGGACACACCAGCCCTGGGACACCCAGAACTCAGCCCTGTTAATGCGCCAACTTTTCCTATATCGCAGCTCCAGGAATTTATCTAGACAGTATTTGCTTTATTTATAGATGTAATTCTGACCCTAACTCCACTAAATTCCTCATAAATCCTCACAAAGTTGGGATTTATGAGAGGAGAAAATACCCGGGCGACTCAGCCAATGGTATCGGCGGGTCTTTGTCTGATCACCTGTATAAACCATGGGTAATGGGGCGGTGGTTAATGGGGGGGCGGGTTAATGGGTGGGGTGGTTAATGGGGGCGGTGGTTAATGGGGGCGGTGGTTAATGGGGACGGTGGTTAATGGGGGCGGTGGTTAATGGGGGCGGTGGTTAATGGGGGCGGTGGTTAATGGGTGGGGTGGTTAATGGGGGACGGTGGTTAATAGGGACGGCGGGTTAATGGGGACGGTGGTTAATGGGTGGGGTGGTTAATGGGGGCGGTGGTTAATGGGTGGGGTGGTTAATGGGGGCGGTGGTTAATGGAGACGGTGGTTAATGGGTGAGGAGGTTAATGGGTGGGGTGGTTAATGGGGGGGGTTAATGGGGACTGTGGTTAATGGGGGGCGGGTTAATGGGGACGGTGGTTAATGGGGGGGCGGGTTAATGGGGACGGTGGTTAATGGGGGGGGGGTTAATGGGGACGGTGGTTAATGGGTGGGGTGGTTAATGGGGGGGGGTTAATGGGGGCGGTGGTTAATGGGGGCGGTGGTTAATGGGTGGGGTGGTTAATGGGGACGGTGGTTAATGGTGGCGGTGGTTAATGGGGGACGGTGGTTAATAGGTGGGGTGGTTAATGGGGGACGGTGGTTAATGGGGGACGGTGGTTAATGGGGGACGGTGGTTAATGGGGGACGGTGGTTAATGGGGGACGGTGGTTAATGGGGGAGGTCGTTAATGGAGGCGGTGGTTAATGGGGGAGGTCGTTAATGGAGGCGGTGGTTAATGGGGACGGTGGTTAATGGGGGCGGTGGTTAATGGGGACGGTGGTTAATGGGGGACGGTGGTTAATGGGGGACGGTGGTTAATGGGGGAGGTCGTTAATGGAGGCGGTGGTTAATGGGGGAGGTCGTTAATGGAGGCGGTGGTTAATGGGGACGGTGGTTAATGGGGGACGGTGGTTAATGGGGGACGGTGGTTAATGGGGGACGGTGGTTAATGGGGGACGGTGGTTAATGGGGGACGGTGATTAATGGGGGCGGTGGTTAATGGGGGACGGTGGTTAATGGGGGACGGTGGTTAATGGGGGCGGTGGTTAATGGGGACGGTGGTTAATGGGGACGGTGGTTAATGGGGACGGTGGTTAATGGGGGCGGTGGTTAATGGGGAAGGTTACCTATTATTAATTTTCACGATAAATAATAATTACAATATATAATATGATAACCAAGAGGATTACCATAGACGTCAGACCCAGGTCTAACGGCGTGTCTGTCTTAGTCACCATTAATAGCGAAAATCACCCGACGCGTAGATCGGCAGAAATACCCATCAACAGAAAACGGTCTTTTACAGGAAAATGAAGAGCGGGTGACGGCATTTACCATTAGTAATGAAAACTCACACCCTAGAATTGACTCGAACCCATACTCCCAGGAGCAACGCAACTGGTAACTACAGGGCGCCTTAATCCACTTGACCATCACGGCCGTCTGACGGCCGTTTTGGTCTGACGGTGAGTTTTCATTCGCATATAGTCCTGGGGACCATTCAGGCTTGTTTGCACCATAAGTAATGTCTGTGCCAGGGGTCGCCGGGGTAGCGAAAATCACCCGACGCGTAGACCGGCTGTTGGAAAAGGAAAATTGCCGGACTACGGGTCGTTTCCCACCACTACACAGGATGACAACCCAGCGGTGATTTTTTGTGTCTTGGGAAAATCATCGCTGGAGTGTCAGGGGTTCCGTGTAAATTTGGCCATTTGTCGCTAAGCTGTGTGGGGGGGGGGGGGTTCTATGTAAATTTGGCCATTTGTCGCTAAGCTGTGGGGGGGTTCTATGTAAATTTGGCTATTTGTCGCTAAGCTGTGGGGGGGGGGGGGGGGTTACCATGTAAATTTGGCCATTTGTCGCTAAGCTGTGGGGGGGGGGGGTTACCATGTAAATTTGGCCATTTGTCGCTAAGCTGTGCGGGGGGGGGGGGTTACCATGTAAATTTGGCCATTTGTCGCTAAGCTGTGGGGGGGGGGGTTACCATGTAAATTTGGCCATTTGTCGCTAAGCTGTGGGGGGGGGGGGGGGTTACCATGTAAATTTGGCCATTTGTCACGGGGTCTTTAGGTTTCCTTATAATTTTTCAGTTTCAGATTTAGAGTTAAAGGTTTCTGTCGAGTTAATATAATAATTTCATAGAAGTTTGTTAAGAAAAATTCAGGGTAAAGCCGACTCGTTTCTTTACTGTGAATGATCTCTAATGTCATAAACAGATATCTTAAACTGTATTCATTTAAGTAGAAATCTTACTTAGAAACTTGTATATGTCTATATATGTGACTTAAAATGTAGCTTTACCCGGCTACACCACATGTCGTTAATTACCTGAACCCGTCACCTGTTCCAACCAGGAACCCCATCCCTCACCCACCCCCGCCAGACGCCCCCATCGTCCCTACCTCACCAAACACGTGCCATCATCTTAGTGACCGTGACAAATGGTGACAGTGGTGGGGGGAGGGGTGTGGACTGGTCAGTGTGGGGGTGGGTGTGTGTGGACTGGTCAGTGTGTGGGGGGGGGGGGGGTGTGGACTGGTCAGTGTGTGGGGGGGGTGTGGACTGGTCAGTGTGTGGGGGGGGGTGTGGACTGGTCAGTGTGTGGGGGGGGGCGGTGTGGACTGGTCAGTGTGGGGGGGGCGGTGTGGACTGGTCAGTGTGGGGGGGGGCAGTGTGGACTGGTCAGTGTGTGGGGGGGGCGGTGTGGACTGGTCAGTGTGTGGGGGGGGCGATGTGGACTGGTCAGTGTGGGGGGGGGCGGTGTGGACTGGTCAGTGTGGGGGGGGGGCGGTGTGGACTGGTCAGTGTGGGGTGTGTGTGGACTGGTCAGTGTGGGGTGTGTGTGTGGACTGGTCAGTGTGGGGTGTGTGTGTGTGGAGTGGTCAGTGTGGGGGTGTGTGTGGACTGGTCAGTGTGGGGGTGTGTGTGGACTGGTCAGTGTGGGGGTGTGTGTGGACTGGTCAGTGTGCGGGGGGGGGTGTGGACTGGTCAGTGTGTGGGGGGGTGTGGACTGGTCAGTGTGTGGGGGGGGCGGTGTGGACTGGTCAGTGTGTGGGGGGGGGCGGTGTGGACTGGTCAGTGTGTGGGGGGGGGGGCGGTGTGGACTGGTCAGTGTGTGGGGGGGGTGTGGACTGGTCAGTGTGGGGGGGGGTGTGGACTGGTCAGTGTGGGGTGTGTGTGTGTGTGGACTGGTCAGTGTGTGGGGGGGCGGTGTGGACTGGTCAGTGTGTGGGGGGGTGTGGACTGGTCAGTGTGGGGGGGGGCGGTGTGGACTGGTCAGTGTGTGAGGGGGGGTGTGGACTGGTCAGTGTGGGGTGTGTGTGGACTGGTCAGTGTGGGGTGTGTGTGTGTGGACTGGTCAGTGTGGGGTGTGTGTGTGTGGACTGGTCAGTGTGGGTGTGTGTGTGTGGACTGGTCAGTGTGGGGTGTGTGTGTGGACTGGTCAGTGTGGGTGTGTGTGTGTGGACTGGTCAGTGTGGGGTGTGTGTGTGGACTGGTCAGTGTGGGGTGTGTGTGTGGACTGGTCAGTGTGTGTGTGTGTGTGTGGACTGGTCAGTGTGGGGGGTGTGTGTGGACTGGTCAGTGTGGGGGGTGTGTGTGGACTGGTCAGTGTGGGGGGTGTGTGTGGACTGGTCAGTGTGGGGGGTGTGTGTGGACTGGTCAGTGTGGGGTGTGTGTGTGGACTGGTCAGTGTGGGGTGTGTGTGTGTGTGGACTGGGTCAGTGTGGGGTATGTGTGTGGACTGGTCGAGTGTGGGGTGTGTGTGTGGACTGGTCAGTGTGGGGTGTGGTGTGGACTGGTCAGTGTGGGTGGTTGTGTGTGTGGACTGGTCAGTGTGGGGTGTGTGTGTGGACTGGTCAGTGTGGGGTGTGTGTGGACTGGTTCAGTGTGGGGTGTGTGTGGATCTGGTCAGTGTGTGTGTGTGGACTGGTCAGTGTGGGGTGTGTGTGTGTGGACTGGTCAGTGTGGGGTGTGTGTGGACCTGGTCAGTGTGGGGTGTGGTGTGTGTGGACTGGTCAGTGTGGGGTGTGTGTGTGTGTGGACTGGTCAGTGTGGGGTGTGTGTGTGTGGACTGGTCAGTGTGGGGGGTGTGTGTGGAACTGGTCAGTGTGGGGGTGTGTGTGTGTGGACTGGTCAGTGTGGGGGTGTGTGTTGTGTGTGGACTGGTCAGTGTGGGGGGTGTGTGTGGACTGGTCAGTGTGGGGGGTGTGTGTGGACTGGTCAGTGTGGGGGGTGTGTGTGTGGACTGGTCAGTGTGGGGGGTGTGTGTGTGGACTGGTCAGTGTGGGGTGTGTGTGTGTGGACTGGTCAGTGTGGGGTGTGTGTGTGGACTGGTCAGTGTGGGGTGTGTGTGTGGACTGGTCAGTGTGGGTGTGTGGACTGGTCAGTGTGGGGTGTGTGTGGACTGGTCAGTGTGGGGTGTGTGTGTGGACTGGTCAGTGTGGGGTGTGTGTGTGGACTGGTCAGTGTGGGGGTGAGAAACAGTGAGAAACAACCTTTTTATTTGTAAACAATTCCCCTATTCTTTATCTTCTCTCTCTATTCTTACTCTCTTCCCTGTGTGTCTCCCCTTTCCTTCCCTCCCTCCCCCCTCACCCCTCACCCCAGCGTGGTGTCAGGTATCAGGTCCGGTCTCCCCTCGCGTCAACCCCTGCTATAATCCCCTCAGACAACTCTAGTGTAAAGGTCTTTCTCATATATATATATATACTACAGCTCTCTTGTTAACTTTATATCTGTCCCCTTACTCTTCAATGTTGGGCTCTCAGAGCTCTTATATCTCTATATCTTGTGTCCCGTATACGTGTCCCACCTCCCTGTCTACTGTTCCTGTCCCACCTGTCTGTCCAACATTCCTGTCTCACCTGTGGCAGCTCCGGGATGCTGCCGTCGTCTCCTGGAGCTGGTCCTTTATTGCATCTTCCATGTCCTCTCATCTCCTACTTTTAGCATCAATTACCCAGCTCCTGTGATCTTGGGCCTCTGTCTGCTCCGGCTGCCTGTCCCCGCGTCGTGACTCCGCTCTCCTGTCACTCTGCCTGTCTCCCGTCACCCACACTGTCCCGGGGACCGTGTACCCTATATTTGGTTTTGGGTCCAGGAAAATAGATCCCTTAGCAGCAACTTTTTTTTCCCCAGTTTAAGACTGAAGTTTTTTAGAGACCAGTTTTACACCGAAATTTTTCAACGATCAGTTTATGACTGAATTTTTTTTAGAGTTTAGTTTAAGACCGAATATTTTCAGGACCCAGTTTAAGACCGAATATTTTCAGGATCCAGTTTAAGACCGAATATTTTCAGGACCCAGTTTAAGACCGAATATTTTCAGGACCCAGTTTAAGACCGAAATTTTTCAGAGACCAGATTAAGACCGAAAAGTAAGTCTCATTTGAGACAGACTATGTCTCTCCCGTGAACTATTATGTCTTCCTTGAGAGAGACTATGTCTCTTTTTGAGACATATACACATGATCTATACCCCATTTGATCTGTCACAAAGACAGGTTGAGGACACAGAACAATCAGTATGGGCATTACTGAACAAAAGAAAAATTACTAAAATTGCCGAAATTAAACAAATAAATCCACATCCCTCCCAAAGTGGTGTATAGCTCCCCCCCAAAGGGGTAAACACCACCAAATGGGGGTTAATACCCCCCTTAAATAACCCAACCATGAGGGGGTCCCCCCCCCCCAGTGGTTAAGTCAATAAGTTGTTGTAATTAAGACGTTCAGAGCAGCTGAGACTGACTCACTCGAACGGCGCTTAAATGCTTACGAACGGGTGATTAATGTGCTACAAACGCTGCTTAATTATGTTCTATAACGGTGATTAGTTTGTGACGAACGATGCTCAATTATTTGCGAACAGTGCTTAATTATTTGTGAACGGTGCTTAATTATTTGTGAACGGTGCTTAATTATTTGCGAACGGTGCCTAATTAGTTACGAACGATGCTTAAATAGTTACGAACGGTGGCTAATTAGTTACGAACGGTGGCTAATTAGTTACGAACGGTGGCTAATTAGTTACGAACGGTGGCTAATTAGTTACGAACGGTGGCTAATTAGGAACGGTGTCTAATTAGTTACGAACGGTGTCTAATTAGTTATAAAAAGTTCTTAATTAGTTACGGTGTCTAACTAGTTATGAACAGTTCTTAAATAGTTACGAACGGTGGTTATTTAGTTACGAACAGTTCTTAATTAGTAACGGTGTCTAACTAGTTACGAACGGTTCTTAATTAGTTACGAACAGTTCTTAAATAGTTACGAACGGTGTCTAATTAGTTACGAACAGTTCTTAAATAGTTACGAACGGTGTCTAATTAGTTACGAACAGTTCTTAAATAGTTACGAACGGTGTCTAATTAGTTACGAACAGTTCTTAAATAGTTACGAACGGTGTCTAATTAGTTACGAACAGTTCTTAAATAGTTACGAACGGTGTCTAATTAGTTACGAACAGTTCATAAATAGTTACGAACGGTGGTTATTTAGTTATAAATGGCGCCAGTTTCGTCCCTTCTCTCACTATCCTCCTCTTAAACCTTTTGTTTCTAATTTTAGCTCTGCTTTAGTGCGGTCCAACTCCTTAAACCTCCGCCTGCATTTTCTAAGAAAATGTCTGAGTGAACAAGTGCTTCCACGCTCCCTCATAGTCCCTCATTGTCCCCTCATAGTCTCTCATTGTCCCCTCATAGTCCCCTCATAGTCCCTCATAGTCCCTCATAGTACCCTCATAGTTCCCTCATAGTCCCTCATAGTCCCCTCATAGTTCCCTCATAGTCCCTCATAGTCCCTCATAGTCCCTCATAGTACCCTCATAGTCCCTCATAGTTCCCTCATAGTCCCTCATAGTCCCCTCATAGTTCCCTCATAGTCCCTCATAGTCCCTCATAGTCCCCTCATAGTCCCTCATAGTCCCCTCATAGTTCCCTCATAGTCCCTCATAGTTCCTCATAGTCCCCTCATAGTCCCTCATAGTCCCTCATAGTCCCCTCATAGTCCCCTCATAGTCCCCTCATAGTTCCCTCATAGTCCCTCATAGTCCCCTCATAGTCCCCTCATAGTTCCCTCATAGTCCCTCATAGTTCCCTCATAGTCCCTCATAGTCCCCTCATAGTTCCCTCATAGTCCCTCATAGTTCCCTCATAGTCCCCTCATAGTCCCTCTAACAGTGTGCTTAAATTATCTGTTACACCACTATGAGGTCAGCCTGTAGGGAACTATGAGGCCAGCCTGTAGGGAACTATGAGGCCAGCCTGTAGGGAACTATGAGGCCAGCCTGCAGGGAACTATGAGGCCAGCCTGTAGAGAACTATGAGGCCAGCCTGTAGGGAACTATGAGGTCAGCCTGTAGGGAACTATGAGGCCAGCCTGCAGGGAACTATGAGGCCAGCCTGCAGGGAACTATGAGGCCAGCCTGTAGGGAACTATGAGGCCAGCCTGTAGGGAACTATGAGGCCAGCCTGTAGGGAACTATGAGGTCAGCCTGTAGAGAACTATGAGGCCAGCCTGTAGAGAACTATGAGGTCAGCCTGTAGGGAACTATGAGGTCAGCCTGTAGGGAACTATGAGGCCAGCCTGTAGGGAACTATGAGGCCAGCCTGTAGGGACTATGAGGCCAGCCTGTAGGGAACTATGAGGTCAGCCTGTAGAGAACTATGAGGCCAGCCTGTAGAGAACTATGAGGCCAGCCTGTAGGGAACTATGAGGTCAGCCTGTAGGGAACTATGAGGCCAGCCTGTAGAGAACTATGAGGCCAGCCTGTAGAGAACTATGAGGCCAGCCTGTAGGGAACTATGAGGCCAGCCTGTAGGGAACTATGAGGTCAGCCTGCAGAAACATGAGTACAAAAACTTGATTCCAAACTGAATAGGCTTTTTCAGCAAAGTGATTAGCACAATCAATAACAATAACTTCGTTATTTATCTCTCTATTAGACAACTAGATAACGATACGATAACTGCTCTGGGCTACGGTCAAATATGTATGTGAATCATCTTGAGGTTATCTTGAGATGATTTCGAGGCTTTAGTGTCCCCGCGGCCCAGTCCTTGACCAGGCCTCCACCCCCAGGAAGCAGCCCGTGACAGCTGACTAACACCCAGGTACCTATTTACTGCTAGGTAACAGGGGCATTCAGGGTGAAAGAAACTTTGCCCATTTGTTTCTGCCTCGTGCGGGAATCGAACCCGCGCCACAGAATTACGAGTCCTGCGCGCTATCCACCAGGCTACGAGGCCCCTCATGTGGATATTGGTCAATTTTTTTGCAATCTGGAACAATTTGGTGAGATTTCAGCCGATGGCATTAATATTAGCCAGGGTATGGTGTTCGGGACTTTACTTAAGGGGACAGTTCCTAATTGTCCAGATAGAAACAAATTGTTTATTGGGGCGGTTAAAACTCTCAAAAAAGATAACTCTTTACTCATCACAAAGGCTGGTGAGTCCAATGCTGTTGTCATCATGAATAAGGATGATTAACTCCAAAAAAATGAGGTTATTATTGAATGATAGAAACACTTACCTGTTAATAATGTTCCTATTGGAAGAGTTATTGCTCATTTTAACAAAACTCTTACAACCTTGTTCAAAGACGATAAGAAGTTAATTCCTAAGTTTTTAAGTCGTTCCCCTGATCTCCCATATCTATATGGTCTTATTAAAACACACAAACCCAGTAATCCTGCAAGACCTATTATTAGTTCTGTTGAATCTGTGGCATATGGACTTTCCAAATGGCTTGTCCAAGTCTTGTCCTCGGTAGTAGGTTCCATTTCCAACTCACACATAACAGACCACTTGGACTTGGCTAACAAGTTGTCTAGTTTGAAATTAAATTTGGGTTTAAACTTGTGGGTTTTGATGTGACGGCTCTGTTGACTAGGGTTCCTGTTGAGGACCTGTTGACTAGGGTTCCTGTTGAGGACCTGTTGACTAGGGTTCCTGTTGAGGACCTGTTGACTAGGGTTCCTGTTGAGGACCTGTTGACTAGGGTTCCTGTTGAGGACCTGTTGACTAGGGTTCCTGTTGAGGACCTGTTGACTAGGGTTCCTGTTGATCACCCGTTGGCGTTCTTACGGGATCTACTCCCTGAGAATAATTTAACTTTATCTACTATTATTATTGTTGAACTCATAACATTGTGCATTAAAGATAATTGTTTCAGTTTAAATGATTCATATTATGAACAAACATTGGCCATGGCAATGGGTAACTCTCCTCTCTGTTTCGAGCAATTTATACACGGAATGTTTTGAAACGAAGATCTTATCCAGGATTTTACCCTCGAGTTTGTTGTGGTATAAGTACGTTGACGATATTTTGTACCTGTGGCCGGTTAACCACGACCAAACTGATTTTCCCAATCAACAAAAAAAATGCTGTTTCCGTCAATTAAATTCACAACTGAGAATGAAGAGAATGGTGTTGTGTCATTTTTAGATATCATGATTCACAGAATGGGTCGGAGCCTTCAATTCAATGTGTATAGTAAACCTGCCAATGTGTGTTCATATGTACTCAAATCATCATGTTTCAGGTCAAGCGGGCAGTATTTCCTGGAATGTTTCTCAAAGCCTTGAGAATTTGCAGCCCGGAATTTTTGGATGAAGAAATACCAAAAATATTTGAAATTGGGAAGAAGTTAAAATACCTGAAATCGTTCTTGGATGTCGCGTTTGGTCCAGCAAAAAGGACGTTCTACACACAAGCTCCCAAGTCTAAGCCAGACATAAAAAGCTCGTTGGTATTACCATATTTTGATGGATTAAAATATGACCTTAAGAGGATGGATGGGAGGATTGAGGATATTGATGCTCATGATGCACTCTACCTCATCACCAGATGTCTGTCCCTCCCCAGGTTAACCGTCTTTCTGAGGTGTTCACCATCTTACAGTAGCCAAAAACTAGGTGAGTATGACCGGTTACTGAAATCAATGTTAGAAAAAGCCCTTAACCTCTCTCTTGATGACCTACAGTGGAAACAAGCCTCTCTTCCCGTAAGACTTGGGGGCCTCGGAGTTCGAACAGCAACGCAAATCGCTGTTCCAGCCTTCCTGTCCTCCTCGGCATTCGACGACCTTGTGAAGGAAATTCTACCTGCCCACTTACATCAGCTGGCAGGTGTACATGATCCCAATTTTACACGCTGTGCCACCGAGTGGGCCTCTCGTGCAGGCCCATCACCTCAACCACCATCCCCAAAAGCCCACAAGCAATCCAGCTGGGATGGTCCCATTGTAGACCAAGTTGCTGCAGAGTGCCTGGGTGCTGCAACAACACAACACGACATTGCTCGCCTCACAGCAGTAGCAGCCCAGCATGCAGGGGATTTCCTGTTAGCAACCCCAATGTCGGCAACTGGCACGCGTCTCACACCACACGCCCTCCGAATTGCTGTGGCCCTCCACCTTGCTGCCCCAATCCACACCAGATATAGATGTATTTGCGGCGAGGTGGTGGCTGACAGGTACGGCCATCATGGCCTACTCTGCCAAAGCACAGGGGGATGGCACTCGAGGCACAGTAAAGTTAACGACATCATCAAGAGGAGTCTCACCACAGCTGGATGCCCAGCTGAAAGAGAGCCCCGTTACCTAACTCCCCGTAACTCATGCTTTTATTGGTCACCCAGATGGTATCACAGTGAACCCCTGGAAGAATGGCAAGCAGTTGGTATGGGACTACACGTGCGTATCAACCCTGGCTAACACCTACATTGACTTCAGTATTGCACAACCAGGTGGCGCTGCCACCCACAGGGAAGCAGCCAAATCCCAGCCAAGTACAGAGAAGTGGATCACCACTACAATTTTGTCCCCATTGCTTCCGAGACACTCGGCGCCTGGAATAACAGTGCTACCAGTTTTGTGAAGGAACTGGGTTCTAGGCTAATTGAAACAACAAGAGACCCTAGAGCTGCCAGCTTCCTTTTCCAGCGCCTCAGTGTGGCGATACAGAGGGGGAATGCTCACTGCATTCAGGGTTCCTGCCCAGGAGGAGGAGCTGGAGGAACTCGGCAACTTATGGCAATCAACTTTGAACATTATATGTAACTCTTTTTTGTAATAAAGTTTCAATTGGTTGGTAGAAGACAATATGTGCCAGTGCACTGGGGAGCCCGACAAGGCTCCCCGGGTGCTGCATATCATCATCTCCGAGGCTTGAGGGTCCCTCAAGGTCCTATTTATATTTATTTAAATAACCGAAAAACGTATTCAAATTAAAATGCTTCTAAACCCATTGATTCAGGGAAGAATTACAACAGTTTGCTCGGCCCAGAGCCTCACTCCCGCCTGAGCAAACACACTGTTGTGTGTGGAATGTTTACCACTGATAAACATTATCAAGAAAGGAGGAAAACTCTTAATGAACGAATTAAGAATATTGAAGTTTTTTTGTTAAAAGTAAAAAAATTCTGTTTCGAAGATAAGCATTTTTTTGTGTGTGAATCATGGCTTGATTGGTAGAGCAACATGGCTTGATTGGTAGGGCAATATGGCTTGATTGGTAGGGCAACATGGCTTGATTGGTAGAGCAACATGTTGCTCTACCAATAACCACCCATAAGACCCTCCCACCAGTCATAACCCCCCTCCCACCAGCCATAACCCCCCTCCCACCAGCCATAACCCCCCTCCCACCAGTCATAACCCCCTCCCACCAGTCATAACCCCCCTCCCACCAGCCATAACCCCCTCCCACAAGCCATAACCCACCCTCCCACCAGCCATAACCCCCCTCCCACCAGCCATAACCCCCCTCCCACCAGTCATAACCCCCTCCCACCAGTCATAACCCCCTCCCACCAGTCATAACCCCCCTCCCACCAGCCATAACCCCCCTCCCACCAGCCATAACCCCCCTCCCACCAGTCATAACCCCCTCCCACCAGTCATAACCCCCCTCCCACCAGCCATAACCCCCTCCCACCAGCCATAACCCCCCTCCCACCAGTCATAACCCCCCCTCCCACCAGCCATAACCCACCCTCCCACCAGCCATAACCCACCCTCCCACCAGCCATAACCCACCCTCCCACCACCCATAACCCCCCTCCCACCACCCATAAACCCCCTCCCACCAGTCATAACCCCCCTCCCACCAGTCATAACCCCCCTCCCACCACCCATAACCCCCCTCCCACCACCCATAACCCCCCTCCCACCACCCATAACCCCCCTCCCACCAGTCATAACCCCCCTCCCACCACCCATAACCCCCCTCCCACCACCCATAACCCCCCTCCCACCACCCATAACCCCCCTCCCACCACCCATAACCCCCCTCCCACCACCCATAACCCCCCTCCCACCACCCATAACCCCCCTCCCACCACCCATAACCCCCCTCCCACCATAAAAGGCCTCAAGATGCCCGCAGTAATTACCGACTAACTCAGGCAAACATATTTTTATCTTTCTTAAGTGCGTCATTAAATTATAAATTAAATGGAAAATAAAAAGAAGCATAATAGTAGTTGTGGTGGGTGGTGGTAGTTGTGGTGGGTGGTGGTAGTTGTGGTGGGTGGTGGTAGTTGTGGTGGGTGGTGGTAGTTGTGGTGGGTGGTGGTAGTTGTGGTGGGTGGTGGTAGTTGTGGTGGGTGGTGGTAGTTGTGGAGGGTGGTGGTAGTTGTGGTGGGTGGTGGTAGTTGTGGTGGGTGGTGGTAGTTGTGGAGGGTGGTGGTAGTTGTGGTGGGTGGTGGTAGTTGTGGAGGATGATGGTAGTTGTGGTGGGTGATGGTAGTTGTGGTGGGTGATGGTAGTTGTGGTGGGTGATGGTAGTTGTGGTGGGTGATGGTAGTTGTGGTGGGTGGTGGTAGTTGTGGTGGGTGGTGGTAGTTGTGGTGGGTGATGGTAGTTGTGGTGGGTGATGGTAGTTGTGGTGGGTGATGGTAGTTGTGGTGGGTGGTGGTAGTTGTGGTGGGTGATGGTAGTTGTGGAGGGTGGTGGTAGTTGTGGTGGGTGGTGGTAGTTGTGGTGGGTGATGGTAGTTGTGGTGGGTGATGGTAGTTGTGGAGCATGATGGTAGTTGTGGAGCGTGATGGTAGTTGTGGAGCGTGATGGTAGTTGTGGAGCGTGATGGTAGTTGTGGTGGGTGATGGTAGTTGTGGAGCATGATGGTAGTTGTGGAGCGTGATGGTAGTTGTGGTGGGTGATGGTAGTTGTGGAGGGTGATGGTAGTTGTGGAGCGTGATGGTAGTTGTGGTGGGTGATGGTAGTTGTGGAGCGTGATGGTAGTTGTGGTGGGTGATGGTAGTTGTGGAGGGTGATGGTAGTTGTGGAGCGTGATGGTAGTTGTGGTGGGTGATGGTAGTTGTGGTGGGTGGTGGTAGTTGTGGTGGGTGGTGGTAGTTGTGGTGGGTGATGGTAGTTGTGGTGGGTGGTGGTAGTTGTGGTGGGTGGTGGTAGTTGTGGTGGGTGGTGGTAGTTGTGGTGGGTGGTGGTAGTTGTGGTGGGTGATGGTAGTTGTGGTGGGTGATGGTAGTTGTGGAGCATGATGGTAGTTGTGGAGCGTGATGGTAGTTGTGGAGCGTGATGGTAGTTGTGGAGCGTGATGGTAGTTGTGGAGCGTGATGGTAGTTGTGGTGGGTGATGGTAGTTGTGGAGCATGATGGTAGTTGTGGAGCGTGATGGTAGTTGTGGTGGGTGATGGTAGTTGTGGAGCATGATGGTAGTTGTGGAGCGTGATGGTAGTTGTGGTGGGTGGTGGTAGTTGTGGAGGGTGATGGTAGTTGTGGAGCGTGATGGTAGTTGTGGTGGGTGATGGTAGTTGTGGAGCATGATGGTAGTTGTGGTGGGTGATGGTAGTTGTGGTGGGTGATGGTAGTTGTGGTGGGTGATGGTAGTTGTGGTGGGTGATGGTAGTTGTGGAGCGTGATGGTAGTTGTGGTGGGTGATGGTAGTTGTGGAGCATGATGGTAGTTGTGGAGCGTGATGGTAGTTGTGGTGGGTGGTGGTAGTTGTGGAGCGTGATGGTAGTTGTGGAGCATGATGGTAGTTGTGGAGCGTGATGGTAGTTGTGGAGCGTGATGGTAGTTGTGGAGCATGATGGTAGTTGTGGTGGGTGGTGGTAGTTGTGGAGCATGATGGTAGTTGTGGAGCATGATGGTAGTTGTGGTGGGTGATGGTAGTTGTGGAGCATGATGGTAGTTGTGGAGCATGATGGTAGTTGTGGTGGGTGGTGGTAGTTGTGGAGCATGATGGTAGTTGTGGTGGGTGATGGTAGTTGTGGAGCATGATGGTAGTTGTGGAGCATGATGGTAGTTGTGGAGCATGATGGTAGTTGTGGAGCATGATGGTAGTTGTGGTGGGTGATGGTAGTTGTGGAGCATGATGGTAGTTGTGGAGCATGATGGTAGTTGTGGTGGGTGATGGTAGTTGTGGAGCATGATGGTAGTTGTGGTGGGTGATGGTAGTTGTGGAGCATGATGGTAGTTGTGGAGCATGATGGTAGTTGTGGAGCATGATGGTAGTTGTGGAGCATGATGGTAGTTGTGGTGGGTGATGGTAGTTGTGGAGCATGATGGTAGTTGTGGAGCATGATGGTAGTTGTGGTGGGTGATGGTAGTTGTGGTGGGTGATGGTAGTTGTGGAGCATGATGGTAGTTGTGGTGGGTGATGGTAGTTGTGGAGCGTGATGGTAGTTGTGGAGCATGATGGTAGTTGTGGTGGGTGATGGTAGTTGTGGAGCATGATGGTAGTTGTGGAGCGTGATGGTAGTTGTGGTGGGTGATGGTAGTTGTGGAGCATGATGGTAGTTGTGGAGCATGATGGTAGTTGTGGAGCATGATGGTAGTTGTGGAGCATGATGGTAGTTGTGGTGGGTGGTGGTAGTTGTGGTGGGTGATGGTAGTTGTGGAGCATGATGGTAGTTGTGGAGCGTGATGGTAGTTGTGGAGCGTGATGGTAGTTGTGGAGCATGATGGTAGTTGTGGAGGGTGATGGTAGTTGTGGAGCATGATGGTAGTTGTGGAGCATGATGGTAGTTGTGGAGGGTGGTGGTAGTTGTGGAGCATGATGGTAGTTGTGGAGCGTGATGGTAGTTGTGGAGCATGATGGTAGTTGTGGAGCATGATGGTAGTTGTGGTGGGTGATGGTAGTTGTGGTGGGTGATGGTAGTTGTGGAGCATGATGGTAGTTGTGGAGCATGATGGTAGTTGTGGAGGGTGATGGTAGTTGTGGAGCATGATGGTAGTTGTGGAGCATGATGGTAGTTGTGGTGGGTGGTGGTAGTTGTGGAGGGTGATGGTAGTTTTTTTGTTAAAAGTAAAAAAATTCTGTTTCGAAGATAAGCATTTTTTTGTGTGTGAATCATGGCTTGATTGGTAGAGCAACATGGCTTGATTGGTAGGGCAATATGGCTTGATTGGTAGGGCAACATGGCTTGATTGGTAGAGCAACATGTTGCTCTACCAATAACCACCCATAAGACCCTCCCACCAGTCATAACCCCCCTCCCACCAGCCATAACCCCCCTCCCACCAGCCATAACCCCCCTCCCACCAGTCATAACCCCCTCCCACCAGTCATAACCCCCCTCCCACCAGCCATAACCCCCTCCCACAAGCCATAACCCACCCTCCCACCAGCCATAACCCCCCTCCCACCAGCCATAACCCCCCTCCCACCAGTCATAACCCCCTCCCACCAGTCATAACCCCCTCCCACCAGTCATAACCCCCCTCCCACCAGCCATAACCCCCCTCCCACCAGCCATAACCCCCCTCCCACCAGTCATAACCCCCTCCCACCAGTCATAACCCCCCTCCCACCAGCCATAACCCCCTCCCACCAGCCATAACCCCCCTCCCACCAGTCATAACCCCCCCTCCCACCAGCCATAACCCACCCTCCCACCAGCCATAACCCACCCTCCCACCAGCCATAACCCACCCTCCCACCACCCATAACCCCCCTCCCACCACCCATAAACCCCCTCCCACCAGTCATAACCCCCCTCCCACCAGTCATAACCCCCCTCCCACCACCCATAACCCCCCTCCCACCACCCATAACCCCCCTCCCACCACCCATAACCCCCCTCCCACCAGTCATAACCCCCCTCCCACCACCCATAACCCCCCTCCCACCACCCATAACCCCCCTCCCACCACCCATAACCCCCCTCCCACCACCCATAACCCCCCTCCCACCACCCATAACCCCCCTCCCACCATAAAAGGCCTCAAGATGCCCGCAGTAATTACCGACTAACTCAGGCAAACATATTTTTATCTTTCTTAAGTGCGTCATTAAATTATAAATTAAATGGAAAATAAAAAGAAGCATAATAGTAGTTGTGGTGGGTGGTGGTAGTTGTGGTGGGTGGTGGTAGTTGTGGTGGGTGGTGGTAGTTGTGGTGGGTGGTGGTAGTTGTGGTGGGTGGTGGTAGTTGTGGTGGGTGGTGGTAGTTGTGGTGGGTGGTGGTAGTTGTGGAGGGTGGTGGTAGTTGTGGTGGGTGGTGGTAGTTGTGGTGGGTGGTGGTAGTTGTGGAGGGTGGTGGTAGTTGTGGTGGGTGGTGGTAGTTGTGGAGGATGATGGTAGTTGTGGTGGGTGATGGTAGTTGTGGTGGGTGATGGTAGTTGTGGTGGGTGATGGTAGTTGTGGTGGGTGATGGTAGTTGTGGTGGGTGATGGTAGTTGTGGTGGGTGGTGGTAGTTGTGGTGGGTGGTGGTAGTTGTGGTGGGTGATGGTAGTTGTGGTGGGTGATGGTAGTTGTGGTGGGTGATGGTAGTTGTGGTGGGTGGTGGTAGTTGTGGTGGGTGATGGTAGTTGTGGAGGGTGGTGGTAGTTGTGGTGGGTGGTGGTAGTTGTGGTGGGTGATGGTAGTTGTGGTGGGTGATGGTAGTTGTGGAGCATGATGGTAGTTGTGGAGCGTGATGGTAGTTGTGGAGCGTGATGGTAGTTGTGGAGCGTGATGGTAGTTGTGGTGGGTGATGGTAGTTGTGGAGCATGATGGTAGTTGTGGAGCGTGATGGTAGTTGTGGTGGGTGATGGTAGTTGTGGAGGGTGATGGTAGTTGTGGAGCGTGATGGTAGTTGTGGTGGGTGATGGTAGTTGTGGAGCGTGATGGTAGTTGTGGTGGGTGATGGTAGTTGTGGAGGGTGATGGTAGTTGTGGAGCGTGATGGTAGTTGTGGTGGGTGATGGTAGTTGTGGTGGGTGGTGGTAGTTGTGGTGGGTGGTGGTAGTTGTGGTGGGTGATGGTAGTTGTGGTGGGTGGTGGTAGTTGTGGTGGGTGGTGGTAGTTGTGGTGGGTGGTGGTAGTTGTGGTGGGTGGTGGTAGTTGTGGTGGGTGATGGTAGTTGTGGTGGGTGATGGTAGTTGTGGAGCATGATGGTAGTTGTGGAGCGTGATGGTAGTTGTGGAGCGTGATGGTAGTTGTGGAGCGTGATGGTAGTTGTGGAGCGTGATGGTAGTTGTGGTGGGTGATGGTAGTTGTGGAGCATGATGGTAGTTGTGGAGCGTGATGGTAGTTGTGGTGGGTGATGGTAGTTGTGGAGCATGATGGTAGTTGTGGAGCGTGATGGTAGTTGTGGTGGGTGGTGGTAGTTGTGGAGGGTGATGGTAGTTGTGGAGCGTGATGGTAGTTGTGGTGGGTGATGGTAGTTGTGGAGCATGATGGTAGTTGTGGTGGGTGATGGTAGTTGTGGTGGGTGATGGTAGTTGTGGTGGGTGATGGTAGTTGTGGTGGGTGATGGTAGTTGTGGAGCGTGATGGTAGTTGTGGTGGGTGATGGTAGTTGTGGAGCATGATGGTAGTTGTGGAGCGTGATGGTAGTTGTGGTGGGTGGTGGTAGTTGTGGAGCGTGATGGTAGTTGTGGAGCATGATGGTAGTTGTGGAGCGTGATGGTAGTTGTGGAGCGTGATGGTAGTTGTGGAGCATGATGGTAGTTGTGGTGGGTGGTGGTAGTTGTGGAGCATGATGGTAGTTGTGGAGCATGATGGTAGTTGTGGTGGGTGATGGTAGTTGTGGAGCATGATGGTAGTTGTGGAGCATGATGGTAGTTGTGGTGGGTGGTGGTAGTTGTGGAGCATGATGGTAGTTGTGGTGGGTGATGGTAGTTGTGGAGCATGATGGTAGTTGTGGAGCATGATGGTAGTTGTGGAGCATGATGGTAGTTGTGGAGCATGATGGTAGTTGTGGTGGGTGATGGTAGTTGTGGAGCATGATGGTAGTTGTGGAGCATGATGGTAGTTGTGGTGGGTGATGGTAGTTGTGGAGCATGATGGTAGTTGTGGTGGGTGATGGTAGTTGTGGAGCATGATGGTAGTTGTGGAGCATGATGGTAGTTGTGGAGCATGATGGTAGTTGTGGAGCATGATGGTAGTTGTGGTGGGTGATGGTAGTTGTGGAGCATGATGGTAGTTGTGGAGCATGATGGTAGTTGTGGTGGGTGATGGTAGTTGTGGTGGGTGATGGTAGTTGTGGAGCATGATGGTAGTTGTGGTGGGTGATGGTAGTTGTGGAGCGTGATGGTAGTTGTGGAGCATGATGGTAGTTGTGGTGGGTGATGGTAGTTGTGGAGCATGATGGTAGTTGTGGAGCGTGATGGTAGTTGTGGTGGGTGATGGTAGTTGTGGAGCATGATGGTAGTTGTGGAGCATGATGGTAGTTGTGGAGCATGATGGTAGTTGTGGAGCATGATGGTAGTTGTGGTGGGTGGTGGTAGTTGTGGTGGGTGATGGTAGTTGTGGAGCATGATGGTAGTTGTGGAGCGTGATGGTAGTTGTGGAGCGTGATGGTAGTTGTGGAGCATGATGGTAGTTGTGGAGGGTGATGGTAGTTGTGGAGCATGATGGTAGTTGTGGAGCATGATGGTAGTTGTGGAGGGTGGTGGTAGTTGTGGAGCATGATGGTAGTTGTGGAGCGTGATGGTAGTTGTGGAGCATGATGGTAGTTGTGGAGCATGATGGTAGTTGTGGTGGGTGATGGTAGTTGTGGTGGGTGATGGTAGTTGTGGAGCATGATGGTAGTTGTGGAGCATGATGGTAGTTGTGGAGGGTGATGGTAGTTGTGGAGCATGATGGTAGTTGTGGAGCATGATGGTAGTTGTGGTGGGTGGTGGTAGTTGTGGAGGGTGATGGTAGTTGTGGAGCGTGATGGTAGTTGTGGAGCATGATGGTAGTTGTGGTGGGTGATGGTAGTTGTGGAGCGTGATGGTAGTTGTGGAGCATGATGGTAGTTGTGGTGGGTGATGGTAGTTGTGGAGCATGATGGTAGTTGTGGAGCGTGATGGTAGTTGTGGAGCATGATGGTAGTTGTGGTGGGTGATGGTAGTTGTGGTGGGTGATGGTAGTTGTGGAGGGTGATGGTAGTTGTGGTGGGTGATGGTAGTTGTGGTGGGTGATGGTAGTTGTGGTGGGTGATGGTAGTTGTGGTGGGTGATGGTAGTTGTGGTGGGTGATGGTAGTTGTGGTGGGTGATGGTAGTTGTGGAGGGTGATGGTAGTTGTGGTGGGTGATGGTAGTTGTGGTGGGTGATGGTAGTTGTGGTGGGTGATGGTAGTTGTGGTGGGTGATGGTAGTTGTGGAGCATGATGGTAGTTGTGGAGCATGATGGTAGTTGTGGAGCATGATGGTAGTTGTGGAGCGTGACGGTAGTTGTGGAGCATGATGGTAGTTGTGGTGGGTGATGGTAGTTGTGGAGCGTGACGGTAGTTGTGGAGCGTGATGGTAGTTGTGGAGCGTGATGGTAGTTGTGGAGCGTGATGGTAGTTGTGGAGGGTGATGGTAGTTGTGGAGCATGATGGTAGTTGTGGAGCGTGATGGTAGTTGTGGAGCGTGATGGTAGTTGTGGAGCATGATGGTAGTTGTGGTGGGTGATGGTAGTTGTGGAGCGTGACGGTAGTTGTGGAGGGTGATGGTAGTTGTGGTGGGTGATGGTAGTTGTGGAGCATGATGGTAGTTGTGGAGCGTGACGGTAGTTGTGGAGGGTGATGGTAGTTGTGGTGGGTGATGGTAGTTGTGGAGCATGATGGTAGTTGTGGAGCATGATGGTAGTTGTGGTGGGTGGTGGTAGTTGTGGTGGGTGGTGGTAGTTGTGGAGCATGATGGTAGTTGTGGTGGGTGATGGTAGTTGTGGTGGGTGATGGTAGTTGTGGTGGGTGATGGTAGTTGTGGAGCATGATGGTAGTTGTGGAGGGTGATGGTAGTTGTGGAGCGTGATGGTAGTTGTGGAGCATGATGGTAGTTGTGGTGGGTGATGGTAGTTGTGGAGCGTGACGGTAGTTGTGGAGCGTGACGGTAGTTGTGGAGCGTGACGGTAGTTGTGGTGGGTGATGGTAGTTGTGGAGCATGATGGTAGTTGTGGAGCGTGACGGTAGTTGTGGTGGGTGACGGTAGTTGTGGAGCGTGACGGTAGTTGTGGTGGGTGATGGTAGTTGTGGAGCATGATGGTAGTTGTGGAGCATGACGGTAGTTGTGGAGCGTGACGGTAGTTGTGGAGCGTGACGGTAGTTGTGGTGGGTGATGGTAGTTGTGGTGGGTGATGGTAGTTGTGGAGCGTGACGGTAGTTGTGGAGCATGACGGTAGTTGTGGAGCGTGACGGTAGTTGTGGTGGGTGATGGTAGTTGTGGAGCATGATGGTAGTTGTGGAGCGTGACGGTAGTTGTGGTGGGTGACGGTAGTTGTGGAGCGTGACGGTAGTTGTGGTGGGTGATGGTAGTTGTGGAGCGTGACGGTAGTTGTGGTGGGTGATGGTAGTTGTGGAGCGTGACGGTAGTTGTGGTGGGTGATGGTAGTTGTGGAGCGTGACGGTAGTTGTGGAGCGTGACGGTAGTTGTGGTGGGTGATGGTAGTTGTGGAGCGTGACGGTAGTTGTGGTGGGTGATGGTAGTTGTGGAGCGTGACGGTAGTTGTGGTGGGTGATGGTAGTTGTGGAGCGTGACGGTAGTTGTGGTGGGTGATGGTAGTTGTGGTGGGTGGTGGTAGTTGTGGTGGGTGATGGTAGTTGTGGAGCGTGGTGGTAGTTGTGGTGGGTGATGGTAGTTGTGGTGGGTGGTGGTAGTTGTGGTGGGTGATGGTAGTTGTGGAGCGTGGTGGTAGTTGTGGAGCGTGATGGTAGTTGTGGTGGGTGGTGGTAGTTGTGGTGGGTGATGGTAGTTGTGGTGGGTGGTGGTAGTTGTGGTGGGTGGTGGTAGTTGTGGTGGGTGGTGGTAGTTGTGGTGGGTGATGGTAGTTGTGGAGCGTGATGGTAGTTGTGGAGCATGATGGTAGTTGTGGTGGGTGATGGTAGTTGTGGTGGGTGATGGTAGTTGTGGAGCGTGGTGGTAGTTGTGGAGCGTGATGGTAGTTGTGGTGGGTGGTGGTAGTTGTGGTGGGTGATGGTAGTTGTGGTGGGTGGTGGTAGTTGTGGTGGGTGGTGGTAGTTGTGGTGGGTGGTGGTAGTTGTGGTGGGTGGTGGTAGTTGTGGTGGGTGGTGGTAGTTGTGGTGGGTGGTGGTAGTTGTGGTGGGTGGTGGTAGTTGTGGTGGGTGGTGGTAGTTGTGGTGGGTGATGGTAGTTGTGGAGCGTGATATATAGTCTTAATGGCTTGGTAGTTTCTGCTGATAGTTCCATTCCATTCTCCAACTGTTGCTATTCCCAGTATGTACTCATACTGGTCTGCTACTTTTAGCGCTCCAAAGCGCCAGTGTAGCCGTGAGAGCAGCGCTACCCCACCTCTCGCTCAGAGTAACCTAGCTCTCCTCATTACTTGATATCCTCCTGGGGAAGATTGTATTTCCCTCATTACTTGATATCCTCGTGGGGAAGATTGTGTTTCCCTCATTACTTGATATCCTCGTGGGAAAGATTGTGTTTCCCTCATTACTTGATATCCTCGTGGGAAAGATTGTGTTTCCCTCATTACTTGATATCCTCGTGGGAAAGATTGTGTTTCCCTCATTACTTGATATCCTCCTGGGGAAGATTGTGTTTCCTATAACGTTCGTCAGTTTTTGTCAGTTATCATGATCATGCGCGGTTGTTTTTCTGTTATTCTGTCCTCGTAGTTCTATTACTTTATTTGCAAATCTATCTTCATTTGTGTACATTTCATTTATGCTACTCATGGCAATTGGGCTGCTTTTGTTTTCCCAGAGTAGTATTTGTTCATTTGGCGGCATTTGCGGACCTGTTAGAGGGAAGGCGGGGGGGGGGGGGGGTTAAATATCATATCCCTCATCTATTTCTGTCATGGTGATGTCATACCATGACATCAAGGTATGAACTGGGTCAGAATATCCTGGGTTAGTGTGCATCATAGATCAGTGTACCATCAAGAGTCAGTGTACCGTCACGGGTCAGTGTACCACGATGGGTCAGTGTACCATTGACCACTGGAACATTATCTAACACAGTGCACAGTTACAAACCAAATAACGTTTCAACTACGATTCACCGGAGCAGAAGTTGTTAAACACGTGGGACCATACCTTACTGAAGCGACCATACGAGTCATAAATACTCATACTCCGCCCAAGTAAAACAGAAACAAGTAACATTTAGTGGGCCAGCCAGAGGCTTAGGGCCCGCCCAGTGGGCCAGCCAGAGGCTTAGGGCCCGCCCAGTGGGCCAGCCAGAGGCTTAGGGCCCGCCCAGTGGGCCAGCCAGAGGCTTAGGGCCCGCCCAGTGGGCCAGCCAGAGGCTTAGGGCCCGCCCAGTGGGCCAGCCAGAGGCTTAGGGCCCGCCCAGTGGGCCAGCCAGAGGCTTAGGGCCCGCCCAGTGGGCCAGCCAGAGGCTTAGGGCCCGCCCAGTGGGCCAGCCAGAGGCTTAGGGCCCGCCCAGTGGGCCAGCCAGAGGCTTAGGGCCCGCCCAGTGGGCCAGCCAGAGGCTTAGGGCCCGCCCAGTGGGCCAGCCAGAGGCTTAGGGCCCGCCCAGTGGGCCAGCCAGAGGCTTAGGGCCCGCCCAGTGGGCCAGCCAGAGGCTTAGGGCCCGCCCAGTGGGCCAGCCAGAGGATTAGGGCCCGCCCAGTGGGCCAGCCAGAGGCTTAGGGCCCGCCCAGTGGGCCAGCCAGAGGATTAGGGCCCGCCCAGTGGGTCAGCCAGAGGCTTAGGGCCCGCCCAGTGGGCCAGCCAGAGGCTTAGGGCCCGCCCAGTGGGCCAGCCAGAGGCTTAGGGCCCGCCCAGTGGGCCAGCCAGAGGCTTAGGGCCCACGCAGGAATATCCCTGCAAACAAAACGTATAAATAGGGGATCACTGTATCATGAAGGGTTAGTGTACTGTCACGGCTCAGTATACCCAACCTCTCCTCCTACAGAGAACGTCGCTTTTCGCTCGTATGCATTACACAAGACCAAAAGTTATCGTACTAGAAAATGGAAGCGGTTCACGAAAATGAAGTATATTCCCATTTTCTGTTTTGGGTCCTCTGGTAGGTAAGGAAAAGACACTTTAAATTGACCGTTATCTTGACGTTGGGGAACCTTAGGAGGACGGGCTGGTGTACCGTCATGAGTCAGTGTACCGTCATGAGTCAGTGTACCGTCATGAGTCAGTGTACCGTCATCAGTGTACCGTCATGAGTCAGTGTACCGTCATGAGTCAGTGTACCGTCATGAGTCAGTGTACCGTCATGAGTCAGTGTACCGTCATGAGTCAGTGTACCGTCATGAGTCAGTGTACCGTCGTGAGTCAGTGTACCGTCGTGGGTCAGTGTAGCGTCGTGGGTCAGTGTACCGTCATGAGTCAGTGTACCGTCATGAGTCAGTGTACCGTCATGAGTCAGTGTACCGTCATGAGTCAGTGTACCGTCATGAGTCAGTGTACCGTCATGAGTCAGTGTACCGTCATGAGTCAGTGTACCATGACGGGTTTCCAGGCAGGCACAAACACATTCAAGACATTGACCTTCAGTGGGTCACACAATATCAGTATCTTCCGGGTCTGGATAGATTCTATTATGACATTCAACAAGCAAATGTAATATCTGAAGGAGAAAGCAAAATCACGACTAAATATAATGAGAGCAATCACAGGGCCTCGTCTAGGAGCGGGACACAAAGTGTTAAGAATGTTTTACATACACGCCGTTCGTTCCCTAGTTGATTATGCAGCGCCTGCCTTACTCACTCTTTCTCCTGGTCAGTGGGCAAACGTTGAGGTTATTCAAAAATGATGCAATGCGAGTCATAACAGGAGCTCCCAGAAGGACTAAAATACTGAACCTAAAACTAGAAACCAAGCTAACATCGATTGAAATAAGGGTAAAAGGGATTGCTGTCGGCATGCTCATAGACCTAGATCAATATTGATTAGATCTAGAATCAGTTCACTTAAAGATGTAATCACTGGAGCACTAACTCAGGAGAGAAGAGCCTCCAATAGCAACAGTAGACCCATTGTGCGATAAACACCATCAATACATTCGATATAACAAACACAGTCACTGAGAGGGGTGTCGACGAAATACATGCAGACTTTGCTATGCAAGCCCCTTGGGAATCTCTGCCAGCAGACTTTAAGATTATGGTTCTTGAAGGAAAAAGAACCAGACAAATCCTCATCTGCTACGTAACATTGTACAGATGCATATAGAAGCAAACTTAGCATCCGACAGCTTCACTTACTTCACAGATGGATCAGTAGACCAGCAGGAACAAGAAACCGGAGCTAAACCGGAGTTTAGGCAGGAAACTTTGTAAATAGTTGGAGACCCTCAAACGGGTGTTCAACTCTACAGAGATGCTAGCCATTCAAAAGGATTTGGAACATGATTTTGCTGAACACTGACAACATGTTATCATACATACTGATCCGAGAACTGCCACTGAAACTTTGCAACAAGAATACGTATGTGATAACATCCATCTGATCACAAATGTCATATCATTAATGCAAACACTCAAACGACAAGGCTGACGGGTCCTTATCAACTGGGTGCCAAGTCATGTGGGAATAATAGGAAATGACATTGCAGACGAACAGGCATAGGGCCCACGCAGGAATATTCCTGCAAAAACTAAATCACGGGTCAATATACCTTTAGGGATCTGAGTATCGTTATGGGTCAGTGTACCGTCATGGGTCAGTGTACCGTCATGGGTCAGTGTACCATAACAGGTCAGTGTACCGTCATGGGTCAGTGTACCATAACAGGTCAGTATCGTCATGGGTCAGTGTACCGTCATGGGTCAGTGTACCGTCATGGGTCAGTGTACCGTCATGGGTCAGTGTACCGTCATGGGTCAGTGTACCGTCATGGGTCAGTGTACCGTCATGGGTCAGTGTACCATAACAGGTCAGTGTACCGTCATGGGTCAGTGTACCATAACAGGTCAGTATCGTCATGGGATAGTGTACCATCACTGGTCAGTGTACCGTCATGGGTCAGTGTACTATCACTGGTCAGTGTACCGTCACGGGTCAGTGTACCGTCACGGGTCAGTGTACCGTCACTGGTCAGTGTACCGTCACGGGTCAGTGTACCACCACGGGTCAGTGTACCGCCACGGGTCAGTGTACCGTAACAGGTCAGTGTACCATAACAGGTCAGTGTACCATAAGAGGTCAGTGTACCATAACAGGTCAGTGTACCATAACAGGTCAGTGTACCATAACAGGTCAGTGTACCATAAGAGGTCAGTGTACTATAACAGGTCAGTGTACCATAACGGGTCAGTGTACCATAACGGGTCAGTGTACCATAACAGGTCAGTGTACCGTCATGGGTCAGTGTACCATAACAGGTCAGTGTACCGTCATGGGTCAGTGTACCATAACAGGTCAGTGTACCGTCCTGGGTCAGTGTACCATAACTGGTCAGTGTACCATAACGGGTCAGTGTACCATAACAGGTCAGTGTACCATAACAGGTCAGTGTACCGTCATGGGTCAGTGTACCATAACAGGTCAGTGTACCGTAACTGGTCAGTGTACCATAACTGGTCAGTGTACCGTCATGGGTCAGTGTACCATAACTGGTCAGTGTACCATAACAGGTCAGTGTACCGTAACAGGTCAGTGTACCATAACGGGTCAGTGTACCGTCATGGTTCAGTGTACCGTCATGGGTCAGTGTACCATCATGGGTCAGTGTACCATAAGAGGTCAGTGTACCATAACAGGTCAGTGTACCATAAGAGGTCAGTGTACCATAACTGGTCAGTGTACCATCACGGGTCAGTGTACCATCATGGGTCAGTGTACCATCATGGGTCAGTGTACCGTCACGGGTCAGTGTACCATCATGGGTCAGTGTACCGTCATGGGTCAGTGTACCATCACGGGTCAGTGTACCGTCATGGGTCAGTGTACCATAACAGGTCAGTGTACCATCATGGGTCAGTGTACCGTCACGGGTCAGTGTACCATCATGGGTCAGTGTACCATCATGGGTCAGTGTACCATAAGAGGTCAGTGTACCGTACAGTGATTAATGTTTCGCTCTCCTCATATTAATTAATAATTAATGAACTCGTCACTTTTCCCGAAGGTCCAATTTTTATTGGCGCAAATTAATTTAATTTCCTGCACTAATGAAACACTTAATTGATATATAAGGTAGACATGAGGCAAGGTAGACATGAGGCACGGTAGACATGGGGCAAGGTAGACATGGGGCAAGGTAGACATGAGGCAAGGTAGACATGGGGCAAGGTAGACATGGGGCAAGGTAGACATGGGGCAAGGTAGACATGAAGCAAGGTAGACATGAGGCACGGTAGACATGAGGCACGGTAGACATGAGGCACGGTAGACATGAGGCACGGTAGACATGGGGCACGGTAGACATGAGGCAAGTTAGACATGAGGCACGGTAGACATGAGGCACGGTAGACATGAGGCACGGTAGACATGAGGCACGGTAGACATAAAGGAAGGTAGACATGAGGCAAGGTAGACATGAGGCAAGGTAGACATGAAGCACGGTAGACGTGAGGGAAGGTAGACATGAAGCAAGGTAGACATTAGGCCAACAGAACCTAAACAATGCCTATATATGCACAATATGCTAATATAATATTAATTTATAGTTCAGAAAATTCCTGATTTGAATTAACAGCATGTAAAAATTTTTGAATACTTCTGTGGGGTCGACCGCTGGATGGAATGGACTTGAGTGGATGACGGGTTGATTACATCCAGCGGTCGACCCCACAGACGTATTCATGAATTTTTACATGCTGTTCATTCAAAACAGGAATTTTCTCAAATAAAAGTTAATAGTATAATATATTAGCATATTGTGCATACATAGTGTGATGGGCTGTGGTATTACAGCTATACTGAACCAAGATGGTATGGTTCTCTCTCTCATAAATAAAAAAAAAAATGCTGCTATTGGCTCTTAAGAGTGTGTAAGTCTCAGATGGAAACAAATGAAAATTATCAAATAAATAGTTAAAACAGTTTACTGAACTATTAATGAACAAAAATGTGCAACTGAGAACACTTGGTGATTTTTCAAGTTGAAGTTGAAGTATGTATATTGAGACATGAAAAAAAAAAAATACATCTCAAAGGGATAGAGTAGCTTAGGCTATTGCTATCCCCCCTCCCCCCCCCCCCCCCCACCCTCTATTTCAAGTCCCTCAAGGGGCGCACAAATTCAGTGAGTACAAATACAAAAATCACAATACAAGAATCCCATTTAATGCACAGTCCTTTACAGTACAAGAATACAGTTTAATCCCATTTAACATTTCAGGCTAATATAGTACTTTTTAAGAGTATAATAGTGTACATCCACCGCACTAGTTTTTAACCCATTAACGTTCCAATATAAGGATATATAATATCCTCACTCTACTTTCATCCATTAATAATAAAACTACCATTACCCTGTCCGTCACATTCCATGAGATAAGAGAGTACCTTAGAGACTTCCTCCCTACACTAACATTTTTGCTTTCTCCTCACTTGCACAACAACTACTACTAACATCAAAGGTAATATTATTCATTTCAATTTTTTTAAATTTCTGTATACCGTTTTACTTTAACCTTTGTTTCAACATTTGTCACTACACATAAGGTTGAACCCCGCTAACACTACTAGAAAGCTCATTTTCCTGACTATTCTCTATCATCAATACGTCATGTTCTTCCTTACTTTCTTCTACGCACGTTTCACTTTCCATTTCACGTCCTGTTTCACCACCATCTTCACTCCGTCTACCCTCCATAGCAAATTTTTCTAGTGCCTTAATCCTCTTGTCTAGTTTTTTTTTCCATATTCCAATATTTGAGTACCAACCTCAGAGTTCACTATATTGTGCTGAACCTTACCTCCACAAGGTTTAATATTTGAGTACCAACCTCAGAGTTCACTATATTGTGCTGAACCTTATCTCCACAAGGTTTAATATTTGAGTACCAACCTCAGAGTTCACTATATTGTGCTGAACCTTACCTCCACAAGGTTTAATTTTTCCAACTGCATTTCCTACTTTCCCTAGGCTCGCCTTAACTGTCTCCGTTCCTTTCTCCCAAACATTGTTCATAGGGGCTGTCATTGGCTTCCAGCTGTTTTCTCCATGTTCCTGCTGCACAATCTTTCCTTCCTTCGAAGATTCATCTATCGTAATTGTAGGACCCGTCCTGGAGTCTCTCAGATGAGGCTTCATGCGGCATAGATAGGAACCAGCATTGTGGCTGCCTCGACAATTGCAACAATATGGCAAGAAGTTTTCCCCGTTTTCAATCTTGACTCTATACTCTCTCGAGTCGTGTTTCTTACCACAGTACCGACACCTGGGGTCAAACTGGCATTTCCAAGCCATATGTCCGCAATGAGAACACTTCATGCATAATATGGGCTCCTCAATGTATTTTGCAACTTTCCTGTAGCCTAGCCCTTGTATAAAAATTCTTTCTGGAGCCAGACCTTTACCAAAGCAACAACCTGGCTTTGTTTTTCACCACGAACACTGTTTCTCTTAGCCCATACAACACTATCATTGTTGTGAAGAAGAAATCAGGATCCAAATAACTAGGATACCTACAAACTATGACCTTAGTGTACATCATACCTTCTTCCGGAGTAACCATCACAATATTCTTAAACCCATCCGTCGTTAGTTGTTTTACGGCCTATTCTGTCCCAACTGTTATGTAGGGCCGGTAAGCACCCTCCTTGAATAGTGGTTCATATTCACTAAACTCCATAGTCAGATGAACTGTCCACTCCAGCTTTTGATGAAAGTTCAGTTGGCATGTTGTCGGGAATAACAGTCGTTTCCTTCTATTAATCTGCGTCTCTTGTGTCCTACTGATTAGGGTTTCATTTTTCGGTCGCTTTTTTATTTCATCTTCACCGTCACTGTCTCCCTGACTGTGAATATTTCGCCGTTTCTTTCTGTTCATTGCTGCTTGATACGGCCTGGTATCATCTTGTCCGTCATCCTCACTCTCATATTCTTCAGGCCAGTGCAGGATCGTCTATCACTTAAGCAGACAGATCTCAGTCATTTCCTCGTCACGCAAAGGCACTGTATCACTGCAACAGTCGGGAACAAGTTCACAACATCCAGCTGCAGCAGCCACGTGCAAACACGAAGGGTGCAGAGCAGCACGTCCTCCTCGCACCAAGCAGCAGACCGCACTGTGGACGATCATGTAAAGCAAAGGTGGACAAGATATGCAAATTAATACAAAAATAAACTAAGACATTCAGTGACTACAAAGCATAAAGATATACTGGTGTACTGAAGACGGCTACCATACCACCGTCGGGGAGCCGGTCGGCCGAGTCAACAGCACGCTGGACTTGTGATCCTGTGGTCCCGGGTTCGATCCCGGGCGCCGGCGAGAAACAATGGGCAGAGTTTCTTTCACCCTATGCCCCTGTTACCTAGCAGTAAAATAGGTACCTGGGTGTTAGTCAGCTGTCACGGGCTGCTTCCTGGGGGTGGAGGCCTGGTCTAGGACCGGGCCGCGGGGACACTTAAAGCCCCGAAATCATCTCAAGATAACCTCAAGATCTCAAGATAACCGTGGCACCCGACACACGGCGTCAGCTGAGGGCAGACGACGGCTGAGAGAGATGAAGGTGATCCGAGAGCACTAAGGGAGAGACTGCCTCTCCTGGGGTGGTGGTGGTGGTGGTTTTAGATTCAGCTACTCAGAACAAAAAGTTGTGAGTAGCACGGGCTATGGTGAGCCCGTAGTTCTCCAGGGAGGCGGCGCCCTTTATATAGTCCGGCGGTGATGACTCGTCCGGTGTCAACGCAAGGTGGACATCTGGTCAAGTAGCTAACTAGTTGACTAACCAGTAGTAAGGCAAACTACCGGTTAGCAGAGGTGCGCCCGGCTTGCCTCTGAGTCGTGCCATGCCGTACTAGGTCGTGCCAGGTCGTGCGAGGCCGTGCCATGCCGTGCGAGGCCGTGCCAGGCCGTGCCAGGTCGTGCCAGGCCGTGCGAGGCCGTGCCAGGTCGTGCCATGCCGTGCGAGGCCGTGCCAGGCCCTCGGGGGTACGGAGAGGTGGCAGGACGGACGACTCATCTGGGCTGGTGTAGATGTAGACTTCCAGGCAGTGATGTGGTGGAGGCTGACTCCATACACAGTTTCAAGTGTAGATATGATAGAGCCCAATAGGCTCAGGAACCTGTACACCAGTTGATTGACAGTCGAGAGGCGGGACCAAAGAGCCAGAGCTCAACCCCCGCAAACACAACTAGGTGAGTACAGAGGCATTGAAGGTGAGAGAAAAGACAGTTCCTCTGCTACGCAGGGGATTCACCTGACAATAGGCATAGGTTAGGTTAGGTGTTTAGGTTCTGTTGGTGATTATTTGTATTTGTAGTACGTGGGTGAAGCATTTACAGCGTTGTGGTTCGAACACAAGTCGTCAGTGAAGCACTTGTTCCGGAAGTGTTCGAACGTCAGCAGTTGTGAGTCGTGTGTAAACCGATTTTTCATTCATAAACAGCGGGAGGGTTGGCGGGTGGATGGAATGGTCTTTAGGTTTTTTTTATGAGGACGGGCTGTTTATTGACAATATAATTAATTTAATAGATTCATTTTATTTCGGTTTCAGTCCTGAGACTGCTGATTTTAGTGTAACATTAGCTAAATAGATTTTGTGACGAGATAATGGGGACGCAGGGAAATTAACACCCCGTTTTCTAGAGTAAAGTCGTCATTTTCAGTCTCTTTTATGACTAACTAATGTGTTTCTTTGTAATGGAATTACCACAACCAGCGGCAATTAATTTCTGCCTGTTGCATTAACAATTATGGAAGCGGGAGTTGTATCCCACACTTGTTGCTGCTGACTCACACTGAACACTTGCTGCTGCTGCTGCTGCTGCTCACACTGAACACTTGCTGCTGCTGCTGCTGACTCACACTGAACACTTGCTGCTGCTGACTCACACTGAACACTTGCTGTTGCTGCTGCTGCTCACACTGAACACTTGTTGCTGCTGCTGCTGCTCACACTGAACACTTGTTGCTGCTGCTGCTGCTCACACTGAACACTTGTTGCTGCTGCTGCTGACTCACACTGAACACTTGCTGCTGCTGCTGCTGACTCACACTGAACACTGGCTGCTGCTGCTGCTGCTCACACTGAACACTTGCTGCTGCTGCTGCTGACTCACACTGAACACTTGCTGCTGCTGCTGCTGACTCACACTGAACACTTGCTGTTGCTGCTGCTGACTCACACTGAACACTTGTTGCTGCTGCTGCTGCTGCTGACTCACACTGAACACTTGTTGCTGCTGCTGCTGCTGCTGCTGACTCACACTGAACACTTGTTGCTGCTGCTGCTGCTGCTGCTCACACTGAACACTTGTTGCTGCTGCTGCTGACTCACACTGAACACTTGCTGCTGCTGCTGCTGACTCACACTGAACACTTGCTGCTGCTGCTGCTGCTCACACTGAACACTTGCTGCTGCTGCTGCTGCTGCTCACACTGAACACTTGTTGCTGCTGCTGCTGACTCACACTGAACACTTGCTGCTGCTGCTGCTGACTCACACTGAACACTTGCTGCTGCTGCTGCTGCTCACACTGAACACTTGCTGTTGCTGCTACTGCTGCTGCTGCTGCTCACACTGAACACTTGCTGTTGCTGCTGCACACTCACACTGAACACTTGCTGCTGCTGCTGCTCACACTGAACACTTGTTGCTGTTGCTGCTGCTGCTCACACTGAACACTTGTTGCTGTTGCTGCTGCTGACTCACACTGAACACTTGCTGCTGCTGCTGCTGACTCACACTGAACACTTGCTGCTGCTGCTGCTGCTGCTCACACTGAACACTTGCTGTTGCTGCTGCACACTCACACTGAACACTTGCTGCTGCTGCTGCTCACACTGAACACTTGTTGCTGTTGCTGCTGCTGCTCACACTGAACACTTGTTGCTGTTGCTGCTGCTGACTCACACTGAACACTTGCTGCTGCTGCACACTCACACTGAACACTTGTTGCTGCTGCTGCTGCTGCTCACACTGAACACTTGCTGCTGCTGCTGCACACTCACACTGAACACTTGCTGCTGCTGCACACTCACACTGAACACTTGCTGCTGCTGCTGCACACTCACACTGAACACTTGCTGCTGCTGCTGCACACTCACACTGAACACTTGCTGCTGCTGCTGCACACTCACACTGAACACTTGCTGCTGCTGCTGCACACACTGAACACTTGCTGCTGCTGCTGCTGCTGCTGCTGCTGCTCACTCAAACTGAACACTTGCTGCTGCTGCTGCTCACTCACACTGAACACTTGCTGCTGCTGCTGCTGCTCACACTGAACACTTGCTGCTGCTGCTGCTGCTGCTGCTCACACTGAACACTTGTTGCTGCTGCTGCTGACTCACACTGAACACTTGCTGCTGCTGCTGCTGCTCACACTGAACACTTGCTGTTGCTGCTACTGCTGCTGCTGCTGCTCACACTGAACACTTGCTGTTGCTGCTGCACACTCACACTGAACACTTGCTGCTGCTGCTGCTGCTCACACTGAACACTTGTTGCTGTTGCTGCTGCTGCTCACACTGAACACTTGTTGCTGTTGCTGCTGCTGACTCACACTGAACACTTGCTGCTGCTGCACACTCACACTGAACACTTGCTGCTGCTGCACACTCACACTGAACACTTGTTGCTGCTGCTGCTGCTGCTCACACTGAACACTTGCTGCTGCTGCTGCTGCACACTCACACTGAACACTTGCTGCTGCTGCACACTCACACTGAACACTTGCTGCTGCTGCTGCACACTCACACTGAACACTTGCTGCTGCTGCTGCACACTCACACTGAACACTTGCTGCTGCTGCTGCACACACTGAACACTTGCTGCTGCTGCTGCTGCTGCTGCTGCTGCTGCTGCTCACTCAAACTGAACACTTGCTGCTGCTGCTGCTGCTGCTCACTCAAACTGAACACTTGCTGCTGCTGCTGCGCACTCAAACTGAACACTTGCTGCTGCTGCTGCACACTCAAACTGAACACTTGCTGCTGCTGCACACTCAAACTGAACACTTGCTGCTGCTGCTGCACACTCAAACTGAACACTTGCTGCTGCTGCTGCACACTCAAACTGAACACTTGCTGCTGCTGCTGCACACTCAAACTGAACACTTGCTGCTGCTGCTGCACACTCAAACTGAACACTTGCTGCTGCTGCTGCACACTCAAACTGAACACTTGCTGCTGCTGCTGCACACTCAAACTGAACACTTGCTGCTGCTGCACACTCAAACTGAACACTTGCTGCTGCTGCACACTCAAACTGAACACTTGCTGCTGCTGCACACTCAAACTGAACACTTGCTGCTGCTGCACACTCAAACTGAACACTTGCTGCTGCTGCACACTCAAACTGAACACTTGCTGCTGCTGCACACTCACACTGAACACTTGCTGCTGCTGCACACTCAAACTGAACACTTGCTGCTGCTGCTTCAAGTGCAATTAGTCCTTCAGAACACACTCTTCCCACCAACATTGTGATGATTAGTTAAGACTACTTATATGTGCCTATACACGGGAGACCTTTATATATAGGGACATATAGCAGGAGGCGTCACACGGGGTGGATTTTAAGGTTGTGTCACCCCGGGGCTGTAGCTGTGTAGGCAATATGGGGTGAGGGTCCTCCTCTTCTCGCTTCGAGAGCTATATGGCCACTGGACAAAGATTGGCAATCACTGAGAGGGGACACACTCGATCATTCCCTGTGTGTATGTGTGTGTGTGTGTGTGTGTGTGTGTGTGTGTGCTCACCTAATTGTGCTTACGGGGGTTGAGCTTTGTCTCTTAGGTCCCGCCTCTCAACCGTCAATCAACAGAAGTACAGATTCCCGAGCCTACTGGGCTCTATCATATCTACACTTGAAACTGTGTATGGAGTCAGCCTCCACCACATCACTGCCTAATGCATTCCATTTGTCAACTACTCTGACACTAAAATTTTGTTTTCTAATCTCTATGGCTCATTTGGGCGCTCAATTTCCACCTGTGTCTCCAAGTGCGTGTGCTCCTTGTGTTAAATAATGTCTTTATCTATCCTATCAATTCCTTTGATAATCTTGTAAGTGGTGATCATATCCCTTCTAACTCTTATGTCTTCCAGCGAAGTGAGGTTTAATTCCCGCAGTCTCTACTCGTAGCTCATACCTCTCAGTTCGGGTACTAGTCTGGTGGCAAACCTTTGAACCTTTTCCAGTTTAGTCTTATGCTTGACTAGATATGGACACCATGCTAGAGCTGCATACTCCAGGATTGGTCTGACATATGTGGTATACAAGATTCTTAATGATTCCTTACACAAGTTTCTAAAGGCCGTTCTTATATTGGCCAGCCTGGCATATGCCGCTGATGTTATCCTCTTGATATGGGCTGCTGGAGACAGGTCTGGCGTGATATCAACTCCCAAGTCTTTTTCTTTCACTGACTCCTGAAGAATTTCCTCTCCCAGATGATACCTTGTATCTGGCTTCCTGCTTCCTACCCCTATCTTCATTACATTACATTTGGTTGGGTTAAACTCCTTCAGTTTGTCTAGGTCTTCTTGAAGCCTCAAACAGTCCTCTTCTGTCTTAATCCTTCTCATAATTTTGGCATCGTCTGCAAACATTGAGAGAAATGAATCTATACCCTCCGGGAGATCATTTACATATACCAGAAACAAGATGGACCGAGTACAGAGCCCTGTGGGACTCCACTGGTGACTTCACGCCAATCTGAGGTCTCACCCCTCACCGTAACTCTCTGCTTCCTATTGCTTAGGTACTCCCTTATCCACTGGAGCACCTTACCAGCTACACCTGCCTGTCTCTCCAGCTTATGTACCAGCCTCTTATGCGGTACTGTGTCAAAGGCTTTCCGACAATCCAAGAAAATGCAGTCCGCCCAGCCCTCTCTTTCTTGCTTAATCTTTGTCACCTGGTCGTAGAATTCTAGTAAGCCAGTCAGGCAAGATTTACCCTCCCTGAACCCATGTTGTCGATTTGTCACGAAGTCCCTTCTCTCCAGACGTGCTACCAGTTTTTTTCTCACGATCTTCTCCATCACCTTGCATGGTATACAAGTCAAGGACACTGGCCTGTAGTTCAGTGCCTCTTGCCTGTCGCCCTTTTTGTATATTGGGACCACATTAGCCGTCTTCCATATTTCTGGTAGATGTGTGTGTGTGTGTGTGTGTGTGTGTGTGTGTGTGTGTGTGTGTGTGTGTGTGTGTGTGTGTGTGTGTGTGTGTGTGTGCGCGCGCGCGCGTGTGTGGGCTGTAGTCAGTGTGACCAAACACGGGTGTGTAACAATGTTAGCAGCTCCACCCTGACCCATGATAACAAAGATAACTATCACAGTCGGCGCTTGTAATGATGTTATCTCCCCAGATCAAATTATCCTCCCCTGCTTTGATCCTGCCTACACTGACCGTGGTCCTGGCTACACTGACCGTGGTCCTGTCTACACTGACCGTGGTCCTGGCTACACTGACCGTGGTCCTGGCTACACTGACCGTGGTCCTGGCTACACTGACCGTGGTCCTGCCTACACTGGCCGTGGTCCTGTCTACACTGACCGTGGTCCTGTCTACACTGACCGTGGTCCTGCCTACACTGACCGTGGTCCTGCCTACACTGGCCGTGGTCCTGCCTACACTGGCCGTGGTCCTGTCTACACTGACCGTGGTCCTGCCTACACTGACCGTGGTCCTGCCTACACTGACCGTGGTCCTGCCTACACTGACCGTGGTCCTGCCTACACTGACCGTGGTCCTGCCTACACTGACCGTGGTCCTGCCTACACTGACCGTGGTCCTGCCTACACTGGCCGTGGTCCTGCCTACACTGGCCGTGGTCCTGCCTACACTGGCCGTGGTCCTGCCTACACTGGCCGTGGTCCTGTCTACACTGGCCGTGGTCCTGTCTACACTGGCCGTGGTCCTGTCTACACTGACCGTGGTCCTGCATACACTGACCGTGGTCATGCCTACACTGGCCGTGGTCCTGTCTACACTGGCCGTGGTCCTGTCTACACTGACCGTGGTCCTGTCTACACTGACCGTGGTCCTGCCTACACTGACCGTGGTCCTGCCTACACTGACCGTGGTCCTGCCTACACTGACCGTGGTCCTGTCTACACTGACCGTGGTCCTGTCTACACTGACCGTGGTCCTGTCTACACTGACCGTGGTCCTGTCTACACTGACCGTGGTCCTGTCTACACTGTCGGTGGCCCTGCGTACACTGACCGTGGCCCTGTCTACACTGACCGTGGTCCTGTCTACACTGACCGTGGTCCTGGCTACACTGACCGTGGTCCTGGCTACACTGACCGTGGTCCTGGCTACACTGACCGTGGTCCTGGCTACACTGACCGTGGTCCTGGCTACACTGACCGTGGTCCTGGCTACACTGACCGTGATCCTGGTTACACTGACGGTGGTCCTGTCTACACTGACGGTGGTCCTGGCTACACTGACCGTGGTCCTGGCTACACTGACGGTGGTCCTGGCTACACTGACCGTGATCCTGGTTACACTGACGGTGGTCCTGTCTACACTGACGGTGGTCCTGGCTACACTGACGGTGGTCCTGTCTACACTGACCGTGGTCCTGTCTACACTGACGGTGGTCCTGTCTACACTGACCGTGGTCCTGTCTACACTGACCGTGGTCCTGTCTACACTGACGGTGGTCCTGCCTACACTGACGGTGGTCCTGCCTACACTGACGGTGGTCCTGCCTACACTGACGGTGGTCCTGCCTACACTGACGGTGGTCCTGCCTACACTGACGGTGGTCCTGTCTACACTGACCGTGGTCCTGTCTACACTGACCGTGGTCCTGTCTACACTGACCGTGGTCCTGTCTACACTGACCGTGGTCCTGGCTACACTGACCGTGGTCCTGGCTACACTGACGGTGGTCCTGTCTACACTGACCGTGGTCCTGGCTACACTGACGGTGATCTGCTGGACGCCCTGGTACAGTGGGCGCCATCTTGCTCTTGCCTGCCTACTCAGCACCTCTTAGAACAAGGAGCCCGTTGTAAGCTGGTCCCAGATGCCACCAGGACCTCTCTCTATAAGCAGATCACCGTCAACCCTCGCGCCACACACACACACACACACACACACACACACACACACACACACACACACACACACACACACACGGATCGGTGCTGGGACCAATTCTATTTCTTGTATATGTTAACATGTTTACAGGCGTAGAGTCCTACATGTCGATGTTTGCGGATGATGCAAAGTTGATGAGAAGAGTTGTGACAGATGAGGATTGCAGGATCCTCCAAGAGGACCTGAACAGATTGCAGAGATGGTCAGAGAAATGGCTACTAGAATTCAACACGAGCAAATGTAAAGTTATGGAAATGGGACTAGGAGATATGAGACCAAAGGGACAGTACACAATGAAGGGGAACAGCCTACCTGTGACGAAGCGAGAAAGAGACCTGTGTGTGGACGTAACACCTAATCTATCTCCTGAGGCACATATTAGTAGGATAACGGCAGCAGCGTACTCTACACAGGCGAAAGTTAGAACATCATTCAGAAACCTAAGTAAGGAGGCATTTAGGGCGCTTTACACTGCCTACGTAAGGCCAGTCTTAGAGTATGCCGCCTCATCATGGAGTCCCCATATGAAGAAGCATATAATGAAACTGGAAAAGGTTCAGAGGTTTGCAACGAGACTCGTCCCAGAGCTACGAGGGATGGGGTATGAGGAGCGCCTGAGGGAACTGTGCCTTACGACACTAGAAAGAAGAAGGGAGAGGGAGGACATGATAGGAACGTATAAGATACTCAGAGGGATTGACATAGACGAAATGTTCACACGGAATAGTAACAGAACGAGAGGACATGGATGGAAGCTTGAAACTCAGATGAGTCACAGAGATGTTAGGAAGTTTTCTTTTAGCGTGAGAGTAGTGGGAAAATGGAATGCACTTCAGGAACAGGTTGTGGAAGCAAATACTATTCATAATTTTAAAACCAGGTATGATAGGGAAATGGGACAGGAGTCATTGCTGTAAACAACCGATGCTCGAAAGGCTGGATCCAGAGTACACACACACACACACACACACACACACTCACACGCACACACACACAAGACCAATGTAAGACCAATCCTGGAGTATGCGGCCCCAGCATGGAGCCCGTACCTTGTCAAGCACAAGACGAAGCTGGAAAAAGTCCAAAGGTATGCCACTAGACTAGTCCCAGAACTAAGAGGCATGAGTTACGAGGAAATGCTGCGGGAAATGCACCTCACGACACTGGAAGACAGAAGAGTAAGGGGAGACATGATCACAACCTACAAAATCCTCAGGGGAATCGATTCCCCTGAGGGAATCAAGGTAAACAAGGACAAACTATTCAACACTGGTGGGACGCGAACAAGGGGACACAGGCGGAGACTGAGTACCCACATGAGCCACAGGGACGTAAGAAGGAACTTTTTCAGTGTCAGAGTGGTTGACAAATGGAATGCATTAGGCAGTGATGTGGTGGAGGCTGACTCCATACACAGTTTCAAGTGTAGATATGCAACCCATCCTCCGAATTGACAGTACGATTTAATACTAAGTGTAATAAGTACACTTTCGTACTGTCATAACCAGTGCATAATTGTACTTATGGGGCTGTTACATTACCCAACTCCCTCCCCCGATTTAATTCTCCTCGTTTTCTGTTAAGACACTCAGACTTTTAGGATGAAGTTTTCAATTTTAATTTGCTATACACAAGTTTTAAATATCACGAATTTCTTTTTCAGGTTAAACAATATAGACTTTATACAAAATTTTAAAATATCCTGAGTTACTTTACAATTTATTGATATATTTTAGTTTTGTTTTATTAGTTTTATAAAACTGTAATATCAATATAGCTATAGGTTAAGTACTAATTGTAATTAAGAAGCAATAAAATTATTATCTTCAAAAACTAAGACGGTTAGGTGAGGTTGTGGTTTTCTATTCAGTTTTTGGGGTAAACTCAAATATTCACAATATATTTGACTACGATTTAATACTAAGTGAAAATAAGTACAATTTCTAACTGCTATGAATAGTACATAATTGCACTTATTTGTCTCCTTACATTTACTACCCCATTTTTGGAGGACGGGCTGAGATATGATAGAGCCCAATAGGCTCAGGAACCTGTACACCTGTTGATTGACAGTTGAGAGGCGGGACCAAAGAGCCAAAGCTCAACCCCCGCAAGCACAAATAGGTGGTACAGACACATACATATACACAAACACACACACACACACACACATACACACACACACACACACACGCGCGCGCAGAAGCACTAAGTGTGCCACTCTCCATGGTGTATAACAGGTCACTGGAAACAGGAGACTTACCAGAAAGTTGGAAGACAGCTAATGTAGTCCCAATATACAAGAAGAGTGACAGGCAAGAGGCACTGAACTACAGGCCAGTTTCCCTAACTTGTATACCATGCAAGGTGATGGAGAAGATCGTGACGAGAAGGCTCGTAGAGCATCTAGAGGGAAATAACTTTGTGACACACCACCAACATGGGTTCAGGGATGGTAAATCGTGCATCACAGGTTTAATAGAATTCTATAACCAGGCAACAAAAATTAGGGAGGAAAGAGAAGGGTGGGCCGGCTGCATTTTCCTTGACTGCCAGAAAGCCTTTGATACAGTACCTCATAAAAGGCTGTTAAAAAAAAGTTGGAGCAACAGGCAGGAGTAAAAAGGAAGGTGCTCCAATGGATAAGGGAGTACTTAAGCAACAGGAAACAGCCAGTAACGGTGAGGGGGGAGACATCAGAGTGGCGAGATGTCACCAGCGGAGTCCCACAGGGCTCAGTACTTGGACCCATCCTGTTTGTAATATATGTAAACGATCTTCCGGAGGGTATAGACTCGATCCTTTCAATGTTTGCTGATGATGCAAAAATTATGAGAAGAATCAAGACGGATGAAGATAGACAGAGACTACAAGATGACCTGGCAACCTGCTCTCGCACATGACAGCACATATATGACTTATTGCTTATAGTCACTATTTCGCTAATAAATAAGTAAATATGAAACATATTCCTTTTCATTTTTTTTTAGGGTACTAACTTTTTCTCTCAGTTTTATTAAACTATAGAGATTTTATACAAAATTTGACAAATCCTAAGTTACTTTACAACTTATTTCAATATTTTAGTATTATATTTTTTTTATTAAACTGTAATATCAATATAGGTATAGGTTCAGTACTGTAATATCTTACCATACTAAGAAGGTTAGGTTGTGGTTTTCTATTCGGCTTCTCAAGGTAAACTCAAATATTCCCAATAAATTAGTATGTCACATATGCACTTAATCATAAGCAAGATACTGACTATAAGCAAGTGCGAGAACGGGTTGGACAAACTGGAGAAATGGTCTAGAAAATGGCTGATAAAGTTCAACTCAGGAAAGTGTAAGGTGATGAAATTAGGCGAAGGGAGCAGGAGGCTGAACACAAGGTACCATCTGGGAGGTGAAATCCTGCAAGTCTAATAGAGAGAAAGATCTGGGGGTTGATATCTCACCGAACCTGTCTCCAGAGGCTCACATCAAAAGAATATCATCAACGGCATATGCTAGACTGGCCAACATAAGAACTGCCTTTAGAAACTTGTGTGAGGCATCTTTCAGAACCCTGTATACCACTTATGTAAGACCAATCCTGGAGTATGCAGCTCCAGCCTGGAGTCCATACCTAGTTAAACACAAGACAAAGTTAGAGAAGATTCAGCGGTATGCCACCAGGCTCGTCCCGGAACTGAGAGGAATGAGCTACGAGGAAAGACTAAAGGAGCTGAACCTCACATCCCTGGAAAACAGAAGAGTAAAGGGAGACATGATAACCACCTACAAAATTCTCAGGGGAATTGACAGGGTGGACAAAGACAAACTCTTCAGCACGGGTGGGACACGAACAAGGGAACACAAGTAGAAACTTAGTACCCAGATGAGCCACAGAAACGTTAGAAAGAATTTTTTCAGTGTCAGAGTAGTACAGCTGAAATACATCAGGGCAAACGGAAAGACCTCAGACAAGCCGCCGGCTTTCTGTCCGAGGAAAATCCAGCAAATGTCCCAAAGTCTTCCCAGTCACTCACGCATTAATCGACACGATTTGGCAAAAACTATATTATTTAAAATATTAATAATAAGTAAAATATAAATAGATTTATATTAGCATTATATTATACTATATAAAGCGCCTTATTGTAACGAAGTGCCATTGTGTATTATAAGTGTTTTATAATGTATAAACACACCATGGGGCCTGGTAGCCTGGTGGATAGCGCGCAGGACTCGTAATTCTGTGGCGCGGGTTCGATTCCCGCACGAGGCAGAAACAAATGGGCAAAGTTTCTTTCACCCTGAATGCCCCTGTTACCTAGCAGTAAATAGGTACCTGGGAGTTAGTCAGCTGTCACGGGCTGCTTCCTGGGGGTGGAGGCCTGGTCGAAGACCGAGCCGCGGGGACACTAAAGCCCCGAAATCATCTCAAGATAACCATATTTTATGAAAAATATTTTGTAATAAGACAGGTTCGAGTGGCGCCGCTAATATTAGTTCGAAAACAATTTCTATTAAACTAATCTAGATTAACTAGTGAGAATATATATTATCATACAAGATCTGGCTTCCTTCTAGTTAAAGAAAATTAAGTATTTAAACACTAAAGTACTAAATGGTAAAAGATTCTCTTATCTCAGCAAGGGAGAGATAAACTGTCTCTCTCCTTCCTTCTCATCCAACATTTCATCTCCCATTTTTGGTTTGTTTTCCTCACATTCATTCTAGTTTTCCTTAGTCGCACCTGAGCAACCTTTGAGCAACTCGTGAACGAGTTGGGAACTCCTGTAGTTCCCAACGTCCAAGCGATTGGCCATAGCAAATGTCTTGCCTAACAAGCCAAATTTTCCTGAATATGTATATTTTTCGGAAGTTTCTTCTTATGGAATGATAAAGCTATCCATTGCATTATGTATCAGTTCATTTTTTTTCAGTTTGAGTTCAAACTAACTTAGGTATACGAACCTAACCTATCTTAACTTAACCTAACCTAACATAACTAAGTCAATAATTTATCTTCTTAATACAATATAAAAATTATAATTCAAATAAACCAATTGGAAACAATTTGTTGCAAATGAAAATCATTCGGCCTATTAGGCAAATCGGGCCTTGCATAGTAGGCCAAGAACTGAATTCTGGCTACTAGGTTCAACATATATATATATATATATATATATATATATATATATATATATATATATATATATACATATATATACATACAGAGAGAGGATCCCACAGTTGGCATTGCTGTGGTGTGAACATTTACTAGTACACAGACAACATGGCAGCACTGCCAATTAGGCCTTACAGCCACACCACCAATACCAGTACACCCAAATGTAATTTGTTGAGGCTTGTTATGTTATGGAGTCCTACAGTGTTGCCAGACCACAGTACAGCACCAGTACCCACCATAATACAGTGTTGCCAGACCACAGTACTGCACCAGTACCCACCATAATACAGTGTTGCCAGACCACAGTACAGCACCAGTACCCACCATAATACAGTGTTGCCAGATCACAGTACAGCACCAGTACCCACCATAATACAGTGTTGCCAGACCACAGTACTGCACCAGTACCCACCATAATACAGTGTTGCCAGACCACAGTACAGCACCAGTACCCACCATAATACAGTGTTGCCAGATCACAGTACTGCACCAGTACCCACCATAATACAGTGTTGCCAGATCACAGTACTGCACCAGTACCCACCAAAATACAGTGTTGCCAGACCACAGTACAGCACCAGTACCCACCAAAATACAGTGTTGCCAGACCACAGTACAGCACCAGTACCCACCATAATACAGTGTTGCCAGATCACAGTACATCACCAGTACCCACCATAATACAGTGTTGCCAGACCACAGTACTGCACCAGTACCCTGCCATAATACAGTGTTGCCAGACCACAGTACTGCACCAGTACCCACCATAATACAGTGTTGCCAGACCACAGTACAGCACCAGTACCCACCATAATACAGTGTTGCCAGATCACAGTACAGCACCAGTACCCACCATAATACAGTGTTGCCAGACCACAGTACAGCACCAGTACCCACCATAATACAGTGTTGCCAGACCACAGTACAGCACCAGTACCCACCATAATACAGTGTTGCCAGATCACAGTACAGCACCAGTACCCACCATAATACAGTGTTGCCAGACCACAGTACTGCACCAGTACCCACCATAATACAGTGTTGCCAGACCACAGTACAGCACCAGTACCCACCATAATACAGTGTTGCCAGATCACAGTACAGCACCAGTACCCACCATAATACAGTGTTGCCAGACCACAGTACTGCACCAGTACCCACCATAATACAGTGTTGCCAGACCACAGTACAGCACCAGTACCCACCATAATACAGTGTTGCCAGATCACAGTACTGCACCAGTACCCACCATAATACAGTGTTGCCAGATCACAGTACTGCACCAGTACCCACCAAAATACAGTGTTGCCAGACCACAGTACAGCACCAGTACCCACCAAAATACAGTGTTGCCAGACCACAGTACAGCACCAGTACCCACCATAATACAGTGTTGCCAGATCACAGTACATCACCAGTACCCACCATAATACAGTGTTGCCAGACCACAGTACTGCACCAGTACCCTGCCATAATACAGTGTTGCCAGACCACAGTACTGCACCAGTACCCACCATAATACAGTGTTGCCAGACCACAGTACAGCACCAGTACCCACCATAATACAGTGTTGCCAGATCACAGTACAGCACCAGTACCCACCATAATACAGTGTTGCCAGACCACAGTACAGCACCAGTACCCACCATAATACAGTGTTGCCAGACCACAGTACAGCACCAGTACCCACCATAATACAGTGTTGCCAGATCACAGTACAGCACCAGTACCCACCATAATACAGTGTTGCCAGACCACAGTACAGCACCAGTACCCACCATAATACAGTGTTGCCAGATCACAGTACTGCACCAGTACCCACCATAATACAGTGTTGCCAGACCACAGTACAGCACCAGTACCCACCATAATACAGTGTTGCCAGATCACAGTACTGCACCAGTACCCACCATAATACAGTGTTGCCAGACCACAGTACAGCACCAGTACCCACCATAATACAGTGTTGCCAGACCACAGTACTGCACCAGTACCCACCATAATACAGTGTTGCCAGACCACAGTACAGCACCAGTACCCACCATAATACAGTGTTGCCAGACCACAGTACAGCACCAGTACCCACCATAATACAGTGTTGCCAGACCACAGTACTGCACCAGTACCCACCATAATACAGTGTTGCCAGACCACAGTACTGCACCAGTACCCACCATAATACAGTGTTGCCAGATCACAGTACATCACTACGACATGGTAACAAAAAACAGTGCCACCCGGGACTCAGGTAAGGTACTCACAGTACCTGGCGTCACTGCTCAAGCGCCGACTCACTGCTCAAGCGCCGACTCACTGCTCAAGCGCGGACTCACCTGCAATAAGAAAAGAATGCTAATCAACATATATATAACAATTCTCTAAGTAGCAACAAAATGTTTACAGTTAACTGTCAACTAACTCCCCCCCCCCCCTCCCACTCCCCCCCCTCCCCTCCCGAGGGGAGGGGGAGGGAGGACCTCACAGGATGGAGACAGAAGGTCACAGTGAGGGAGGGGGAGGGGTAGAGTAAGGTCAAGCTGCGACCCTCAGAGGTCATTGTTAGGCCTATCTTGGCAGTAATGTACCTTACTGAACACAGTTACCGTCTCTCTGTCTGTCTCTTTGTCTCTCTCTCTCTGGTAGCGCCTGTCTCTCTCTGGTAGCGCCTGTCTCTCTCTGGTAGCGCCTGTCTCTCTCTGGTAGCGCCTGTCTCTCTCACTGGTAGCGCCTGTCTCTCACTGGTAGCGCCTGTCTCTCTCTGGTAGCGCCTGTCTCTCTCTGGTAGCGCCTGTCTCTCTCTGGTAGCGCCTGTCTCTCTCTGGTAGCGCCTGTCTCTCTCTGGTAGCGCCTGTCTCTCTCTGGTAGCGCCTGTCTCTCTCTGGTAGCGCCTGTCTCTCTCTGGTAGCGCCTGTCTCTCTCTGGTAGCGCCTGTCTCTCTCTGGTAGCGCCTGTCTCTCTCTGGTAGCGCCTGTCTCTCTCTGGTAGCGCCTGTCTCTCTCTGGTAGCGCCTGTCTCTCTCTGGTAGCGCCTGTCACTCTCTGGTAGCGCCTGTCACTCTCTGGTAGCGCCTGTCTCTCTCTGGTAGCGCCTGTCTCTCTCTGGTAGCGCCTGTCTCTCTCTGGTAGCTCCTGTCTCTCTCTGGTAGCGCCTGTCTCTCTCTGGTAGCGCCTGTCTCTCTCTGGTAGCTCCTGTCTCTCTCTGGTAGCGCCTGTCTCTCTCTGGTAGCGCCTGTCTCTCTCTGGTAGCGCCTGTCTCTCTCTGGTAGCGCCTGTCTCTCACTGGTAGCGCCTGTCTCTCACTGGTAGCGCCCGTCTCTCACTGGTACCTGCTATCTTGTCTCTGACCCGTCTCCGTCACCCACCTGCTGAGCACCAGTACCGTCACAACAGGGTCGCGCCGTGAATCAAGAGTCAGCTCTGGTGTCACTAACGCCTCAACTGCGCGAGGATCAGCAAGATTAAGTGCATCAGTAAGTCAGCGGGAGGGGGGGGGGCTCTAAGATTAATTTGTGGAAGTGGAGCCGTTTGGGTTGATGTCTTGAGTCCCGTGCTGGTGGCCTGGGGCGGCTTGGAGGGAGGTCTACATGACGACGCCCAGTGTCATCGGTCATCAATATTTTGACAAGGGTTTTCAGAGCTCACCTCTACACACGCGCGTGCCTTGTGTGTGTGTGTGTGTGTGTGTGTGTGTGTGTGTGTGTGTGTGTGTGTGTGTGTGTGTGTGTGTGTGTTCACCTAGTTGTGCTTGCGGGGGTTGAGCTCTGCTCTTTCGGCCCGCCTTTTAATTGTCAGTCAACTGTTACTAACTACTATTTTTTTCCACACCACACACACGCACAGGCACACCCCAGGAAGCAGCCCGTGACAGCTGACTAACTCCCAGATACCTATTTACTGCTAGGTAACAGGAGCATTAGGGTGAAAGAAACTCTGCCAACTGTTTCTTGCCGGCGCCCGGGATCAAACCAGGGACCACAGGATCACGTGTCCAGCCTGCTGTCCGCTCGGCCACCGGCCCCCCATGTGTGTGTGTGTGTGTGTGTGTGTGTGTGTGTGTGTGTACACACACCTATTTGTCTTTGCAGGATCGAGCATTGACTCTTGGATCCTGCCTTTCTAGCCATCGGTTGTTTACAGCAATGACTCCTGTCCCATTTCCCTATCATACCTAGTTTTACAATTATGAATAGAGTTTGCTTCCACAACCTGTTCCTGAAGTGCATTCCATTTTCCCACTACTCTCACGCTAAAAGAAAACTTCCTAACATCTCTGCGACTCATCTGAGTTTCCAGTTTCCACCCATGTCCCCTCGTTCTGTTACTATTCCCTGTGAACATTTCGTCATGTCCACTTTGTCAATCCCCCTGAGTATTTTATATGTTCCTATCATATCCCCTCTCTCCCCTTTTTTTTTCTAGTGTCGTAAGGCTCAGTTCCCTCAGACGCTCTTCATATCCCATCCCTTGTAACGCTGGGACGCTGGGACGCTGGGACGAGCCTCGTCGCAAGCTTCTGAACCTTTTCCAGTTTTCTTCTGTGTTTCTTCAGGCGGAGACTTCATGATGGTGCTCGACTCCCTTTGTAATTGACTCATTATAGATCCTTGTCAGAGGCACCCTGAGGGTCTGCGCCGCCTCTTTTAGTATCCACGGTGATACTTTATCTGGTCCAACTGCTTTAGTTGCATCCAGTGTTGTCAACTGTTTCATTACCTCCTCTGCTGTCACCTCTATATCTGACAGTCTCTCCGAGGTGTGTGTGTGTGTATTTACTATTTGTGTCTGCAGAATTGAGCTATTAGCTCTTGGACCCCGCCTTTCTAATCAACTTATTTGTCCTCGGTTATATCCACTAATACTCGCATATACTCACGCATATCCCCAGGAAGCAGCCCGTAACTCCCAGGTACCTATTTACTGCTAGGTGAACAGGTGCATCAGAGTGAAAGGAACAATGCCCATTTGTTTCTGCCTCGCTCGGGAATCGAACCCGGGCTCCTTAGGAATACGACACCCGAGGGCTGTCCACACATCTGCGAGGTCCCTGCATGAGTGTGCGTTTTTGTGTGCGTGTGCGTGAGGCTCCAGGGCTCCCCACCACACACTCAAAGCTTTTCCCTGCACCAACACACAGTATTGTTCAGGCTTAGGGGGAGAGAAGGGAACATTTTTTCATACTAACAAAAATACCTTCCGCCTCTCGGGCCAAAAATGTGCTTCACAAAGTTACCTTTGAGGGATAACACGCCGCAAATATGCTATTAAAAATGTACAGGACTTTTTTTACAGTGTTTGGCCAACTTTTGGGCCAAATACCACGACTCAGGAGGGGAGTAGAAGCCCCTTGGTGAGCTCGAACTGTCGCGCGTCGTTTCGTACCTGTTTGAATGTGGTCAGTATGTGTGTTTTGTACCTAGGACTCAGTCTATGTTGGTTACCTCATAGTGCACTACTAATACATCAATACACAGAACACATCAATACACAGAATACATCAATACACAGAATACATCAATACACAGAATACATCAATATACATCAGCTGGACGTTCTTAGACTTCAATAAAATAGGAAATACATTAATGTTAATACATAATACATTAATTAATTAATAAGGCTGCTTTATAATACATAGGCAGGAGAGATACAGTAACAGACAGGAGAGATACAGTAACAGACAGGAGAGATACAGTAACAGACAGGAGAGATACAGTAACAGACAGGAGAAATACAGTAACACTCAGGAGAGATACAGTAAAAGATAGGAGAGATACAGTAACAGACAGGAGAGATACAGTAACAGACAGGAGAGATACAGTAACACTCAGGAGAGATACAGTAACACTCAGGAGAGATACAGTAACACTCAGGAGAGATACAGTAACACTCAGGAGAGATACAGTAACACTCAGGAGAGATACAGTAACACTCAGGAGAGATACAGTAACAGACAGGAGAGATACAGTAACAGACAGGAGAGATACAGTAACAGACATGAGAGATACAGTAACAGACAGGAGAGATGCAGTAACACTCAGGAGAGATACAGTAACACTCAGGAGAGATACAGTAATACTCAGGAGAGATACAGTAACAGACAGGAGAGATACAGTAACAGACAGGAGAGATACAGTAACAGACAGGAGAGATACAGTAACAGACAGGGAGAGATACAGTAACAGACAGGGAGAGATACAGTAACAGACAGGGAGAGATACAGTGACAGACAGGGGGAGATACAGTAACAGACAGGAGAGATACAGAAACAGGAGAGATACAGTAACAGAAGAGATACAGTAACAGGAGAGATACAGTAACAGACAGGGGGGGAGACAGTGACAGGAGAGATACAGTAACAGACAGGGGGAGATACAGTAACAGACAGGAGAGATACAGTAACAGACAAGAGAGATACAGTAACAGACAGGGGAGATACAGTAACAGGGGAGATACAGTAACAGACAGGAGAGATACAGTAACAGACAAGAGAGATACAGTAACAGACAGGGGGAGATACAGTAACAGGGGAGATACAGTAACAGGAGAGATACAGTAACAGACAGGGGGAGACACAGTGACAGGAGAGAGACAGTAACAGACAGGGGGAGATACAGTGACAGGAGAGATACAGTAACACTCAGGAGAGAGACAGTAACAGACAGGGGGAGATACAGTGACAGGAGAGATACAGTAACAGACAGGAGAGATACAGTAACAGAAGAGATACAGTAACAGGAGAGATACAGTAACAGGTAAAATAGACAACAATAATCTATCCGTCTATCGTCTTCAAAACATTAAGGGATTAATGTCAACATAGATAATGCTCCCTTATAAAAGGTTTCCAATTTGCCAAAATAAATATCACACTCATAATCCTAAGCGCACTAAAAGCTCATATATTTACAATGTACATTATAGGTCTTCATTATGTATGGTCAATTATTAATTAGAATCAGATACTTTATTCATTTATATTAATATTACAATTCTGAGACACACACATTTCAAGAAACAGGTATATATATATATATATATATATATATATATATATATATATATATATATATATATATATATATATATATATATATTATATATATATTGGTAGCAGTCATTCTTGTAAACATAAGTTGTTGAATATGACCGAAAAGGTAAGATTAATAATTCTGACAGGAATTTTCACAATATTTCTTATGTTTTTCTTCATAGTCGGTGGTAATAATATCAATTCTCCAAAATTCATTTTTTAATTGTCTGACGCCTGAACGCGTTTCGTAATACTTATCACATTTTCAAAGACTTAATTTACACACAGATTAATCAAACTTGTACTCATTTTGTTTGAGGTGATATTGTACAAAGTTTTGGGTGAGGTGAACAAACTTATAACAAACACAAGACAGAACATGGAACAATGGGTATAAATTGGATATGAGAACTGCTGAAGGCCTATTGGCCCATACTTCCTCTTGTTGCTTCCATATTGGCTCGGGGTCTTGAAGTGGGTAGAATATAGGTGTGCATTAATTGGCTGTTGATTGCTGGTGTTGAATTTTTGATGTGCAGTGCCTCACTGATGTCGAGCAGCCTGCTATCACTATCTATCGATGATTTCTGTGTTGTTTGTTAAGACTTCTCTGGTGATGGTCTGGTTGTGGGAAGAGATTACATGTTTCTTGATGGAGCCCTGTTGCTTATGCATTGTTAATCGCCTGGAAAGAGATGTTGTTGTCTTGCCTATATACTGAGTTCTTTGGGGCTTACAGTCCCCAAGTGGGCATTTAAAGGCACAGACGACGTTGGTGTCTCTTAAGGCGTTCTGCTTGGTATCTGGAGAGTTTTTCATGAGAGCCGGTCGGCCGAGCGAGGGAGCCGGTCGACCGAGCGGACAGCACACGGGACTTGTGATCCTGTGGTCCTGGGTTCGATCTCAGGCGCTGACGAGAAACAATGGGCAGAGTTTCTTTCACCCTATGCCCCTGTTACCTAGCAGTAAAATAGGTACCTGGGTGTTAGTCAGCTGTCACGGGCTGCTTCCTGGGGGTGGAGGCCTGGTCGAGGACCGGGCTGCGGGGACACTAAAGCCCCGAAATCATCTCGATATAACCTCAAGATATGAGTAGATTGGCCGTTTTTTTTTCGTTATATAATAAATTGTCAATTGTATTTTCTGATTTTTGTCTGTAGGGATAACGTTTCTATCAACAATATCTTTCAGGACCCTTTCCTCTGTTTTATGAGACGTCGAAAAGAAATTCCTGTAACTACTTACAGGAAGTCTAATAAGGCGGTACATGAGTTGTGTTGACTCTTCAAAGGTTGCATGGCATTTCACCTTTCTATTTATGATGTCTTCAACGAAACCATTAGAGAAGCCGTTGTTGACTAGGACCTGCCTTACCCTACAGAGTTCTTCATCGACTTGCTTCCAACCCGAGCTGTGGCTGAGAGCACGGTCGACGTAAGCGTTGACAACACTCCACTTGTACCTGCGTGGGCAGTCACAGTTGGCATTTTTTTGTATTTCTTTTTTTGATTGTATAAGCCAAGTGGATCAGGGTTTTTGTTTTCATTGTTACTTATTATTTTGCGTAAAATTAAAGTTGTTTTTTGTTATAATGTTTGAAGTTTTTATTCTCTTTAGTTTTTACCCTCAGCTCTCACACAGTAAATGTGAAGCATAATAGAATGAAGGTCCCACTATCTACCAGATCCCACTATCTACCAGATCCCACTATCTACCAGATCCAACTCTACCAGATCCCATTATCTACCAGATCCAATTATCTAGCAGATCCCATTATCTACCAGATCCAACTATCTACAGATCCCATTATCTACCAGATCCCATTACCTTCCAGATCCCATTATCTACCAGATCCCACTATCTACCAGATCCCATTACCTACCAGATCCCACTATCTACCAGATCCCACTATCTACCAGATCCCACTATCTACCAGATCCCATTATCTACCAGATCCCACTATCTACCAGATCCATAAACAACAAAAATCCTGTGAACTTGCTGATGGCAGCAGGGCTCCAGGGAGGAATCCAAGGAACATGAAGGAGGATCAACTGAACGCCACCCACCAGACTAAAGTCAATGACTCAAGAACCCATAAAGGTACACTTCAAACTCTCCTTGTTGTTGGTGGTGTTGTCACCTGTGTGTTGGGAGTCGTTGGAGGTGAAGCCAAAGGTGTTCCTCAGAGACAGAAAGCAATCTCAACAAATCGTCGGTGGTGAAGCCAAAGTCACTCACGGTCACGGTATAATGATACATGTCGACACCCACCCACAGTCTCCCACAGTCCCCCACAACACCCACAGTCCCCCACAACACCAACAGTCCCCCACAACACCAACAGTCCCCTACAACACCCACAGTCTCCCACAACACCCACAGTCTCCCACAACACCCACAGTCCCCCACAACACCCACAGTCTCCCACAACACCCACAGTCCCCCACAACACCCACAGTCCCCCACAACACCCACAGTCCCCCACAACACCCACAGTCTCCCACAACACCCACAGTCCCCCACAACACCAACAGTCCCCCACAACACCCACAGTCTCCCACAACACCCACAGTCCCCCACAACACCCACAGTCCCCCACAACACCCACAGTCCCCCACAACACCCACAGTCTCCCACAACACCCACAGTCTCCCACAACACCCACAGTCCCCCACAACACCCACAGTCCCCCACAACACCCACAGTCTCCCACAACACCCACAGTCCCCCACAACACCCACAGTCTCCCACAACACCCACAGTCTCCCACAACACCCACAACACCCACAGTCTCCCACAACACCCACAGTCCCCCACAACACCCACAGTCTCCCACAACACCCACAGTCTCCCACAACACCCACAGTCTCCCACAACACCCACAGTCTCCCACAACACCCACAGTCCCCCACAACACCCACAGTCCCCCACAACACCCACAGTCCCCCACAACACCAACAGTCCCCACAACACCCACAGTCTCCCACAACACCCACAGTCCCCCAGAACACCCACAGTCCCCCACAACACCCACAGTCCCCCACAACACCCACAGTCTCCCACAACACCAACAGTCCCCCACAACACCAACAGTCCCCCACAACACCCACAGTCTCCCACAGTCCCCCACAACACCCACAGTCCCCCACAACACCCACAGTCTCCCACAACACCCACAGTCCCCCACAACACCAACAGTCCCCCACAACACCCACAGTCCCCCACAACACCCACAGTCCCCCACAACACCCACAGTCCCCCACAACACCCACAGTCTCCCACAACACCCACAGTCTCCCACAACACCCACAGTCTCCCACAACACCCACAGTCTCCCACAACACCCACAGTCTCCCACAACACCCACAGTCTCCCACAACACCCACAGTCTCCCACAACACCCACAGTCTCCCACAACACCCACAGTCTCCCACAACACCCACAGTCTCCCACAACACCCACTGTCCCCCACAACACCCACAGTCTCCCACAACACCCACAGTCCCCCACAACACCCACAGTCTCCCACAACACCAACAGTCCCCCACAACACCCACAGTCCCCCACAACACCCACAGTCTCCCACGACACCAACAGTCTCCCACAACACCCACAGTCCCCCACAACACCCACAGTCTCCCACAACACCAACAGTCCCCCACAACACCCACAGTCTCCCACAACACCAACAGTCCCCCACAACACCCACAGTCCCCCACAACACCCACGGTCTCCCACAACACCAACAGTCTCCCACAACACCCACAGTCCCCCACAACACCCACAGTCTCCCACAACACCAACAGTCCCCCTCAACACCAACAGTCCCCCACAACACCCACAGTCCCCCACAGTCCCCCACAACACCCACAACACCCACAGTCTCCCACAACACCCACAGTCTCCCACAACACCCACAGTCCCTCACAACACCCACAGTCTCCCACAACACCCACAGTCTCCCACAACACCAACAGTCCCCCACAACACCCACAGTCTCCCACAACACCCACAGTCTCCCACAACACCAACAGTCCCCCACAACACCCACAACACCCACAGTCTCCCACAACACCCACAGTCTCCCACAACACCAACAGTCCCCCACAACACCCACAGTCCCCCACAACACCCACAGTCCCCCACAACACCCACAGTCCCCCACAACACCCACAGTCCCCCACAACACCCACAGTCCCCCACAACACCCACAGTCCCCCACAACACCCACAGTCTCCCACAACACCCACAGTACCCCACAACACCCACAGTCTCCCACAACACCCACAGTCCCCCACAACACCCACAGTCTCCCACAACACCCACAGTCTCCCACAACACCCACAGTCCCCCACAACACCCACAGTCCCCCACAACACCCACAGTCCCCCACAACACCCACAGTCCCCCACAACACCCACAGTCCCCCACAACACCCACAGTCTCCCACAGTCCCCCACAACACCCACAGTCCCCCACAACACCCACAGTCCCCCACAACACCCACAGTCTCCCACAGTCTCCCACAACACCCACAGTCCCCCACAACACCCACAGTCTCCCACAACACCCACAGTCTCCCACAACACCCACAGTCCCCCACAACACCCACAGTCTCCCACAACACCCACAGTTCCCCACAACACCCACAGTCCCCCACAACACCCACAGTCTCCCACAACACCCACAGTACCCCACAACACCCACAGTCCCCCACAACACCCACAGTCCCCCACAACACCCACAGTCCCCCACAGTCTCCCACAGTCCCCCACAACACCCACAGTCTCCCACAACACCCACAGTACCCCACAACACCCACAGTACCCCACAACACCCACAGTCCCCCACAACACCCACAGTCCCCCACAACACCCACAGTCCCCCACAACACCCACAGTCCCCCACAACACCCACAGTCCCCCACAACACCCACAGTCCCCCACAGTCCCCCACAACACCCACAGTCTCCCACAACACCCACAGTCCCCCACAACACCCACAGTCCCCCACAACACCCACAGTCTCCCACAACACCCACAACACCCACAGTCCCCCACAACACCCACAGTCCCTCACAACACCCACAGTCCCCCCACAACACCCACAGTCCCCCACAACACCCACAGTCCCTCACAACACCCACAGTCTCCCACAACACCCACAGTCCCCCACAACACCCACAGTCCCCCACAACACCCACAGTCTCCCACAGTCTCCCACAACACCCACAGTCTCCCACAACACCCACAGTCCCCCACAACACCCACAGTCTCCCACAACACCCACAGTCTCCCACAACACCCACAGTCCCCCACAACACCCACAGTCCCCCACAACACCCACAGTCTCCCACAACACCCACAGTCTCCCACAACACCCACAGTCCCCCACAACACCCACAGTCCCCCACAACACCCACAGTCCCCCACAACACCCACAGTCCCCCACAACACCCACAGTCCCCCACAACCCCCACAGTCCCTCACAACACCCACAGTCTCCCACAACACCCACAGTCTCCCACAACACCCACAGTCCCCCACAACACCCACAGTCTCCCACAACACCCACAGTCCCCCACAACACCCACAGTCCCCCACAACACCCACAGTCTCCCACAACACCCACAGTCTCCCACAACACCCACAGTCCCCCACAACACCCACAGTCCCCCACAACACCCACAGTCCCCCACAACACCCACAGTCCCTCACAACACCCACAGTCTCCCACAACACCCACAGTCCCCCACAACACCCACAGTCCCCCACAACACCCACAGTCCCCCACAACACCCACAGTCTCCCACAACACCCACAGTCCCCCACAGTCCCTCACAACACCCACAGTCTCCCACAACACCCACAGTCTCCCACAACACCCACAGTCTCCCAAAACACCCACAGTCCCTCACAACACCCACAGTCTCCCACAACACCCACAGTCTCCCACAACACCCACAGTCCCCCACAACACCCACAGTCTCCCACAACACCCACAGTCCCCCACAACACCCACAGTCCCCCACAACACCCACAGTCCCCCACAACACCCACAGTCTCCCACAACACCCACAGTCTCCCACAACACCCACAGTCCCCCACAACACCCACAGTCTCCCACAACACCCACAGTCTCCCACAACACCCACAGTCTCCCACAACACCCACAGTCTCCCACAACACCCACAGTCCCCCACAACACCCACGGGAGAGTCACTGTCTCCCTGAACACCCACGGGAGAGTCACTGTCTCCCTGAACAACAGACAGGCGGGGAGTCACTGTCTCCCTGAACAACAGACAGGCGGGGAGTCACTGTCTCCCTGAACAACAGACAGGCGGGGAGTCACTGTCTCCCTGAACAACAGACAGGCGGGGAGTCACTGTCTCCCTGAACAACAGACAGGCGGGGAGTCACTGTCTCCCTGAACAACAGACAGGCGGGGAGTCACTGTCTCCCTGAACAACAGACAGGCGGGGAGTCACTGTCTCCCTGAACAACAGACAGGCGGGGAGTCACTGTCTCCCTGAACAACAGACAGGCGGGGAGTCACTGTCTCCCTGAACAACAGACAGGCGGGGAGTCACTGTCTCCCTGAACAACAGACAGGCGGGACCTGTCTGCTATCAACGCTGCACGAGGACCCAAGACCAAAGGCTTGCAAGTGAAGAGTCCATCACTGATCAATGACAGAGTATTGCTTTTTGCTGCATTTTAACGACATCGCTAACGCAGGTAACGAAGCCAATTCCAATCTCTTCCCTCTGACGTAGCAGGATACAGATGTGTCTCTGGTAAGTAGTTACTAGTCACTCGTACTAGATACTAGTAACGAGTTACTAGACACCAGTAACTCGCTCTGACGTAGCAGGATACAGATGTGTCTCTGGTAAGTAGTTACTAGTCACTCGTACTAGATACTAGTAACGAGTTACTAGACACCAGTAACTCGCTCTGACGTAGCAGGATACAAATGTGTCTCTGGTTAGTAGTTACTAGTCACTCGTACTAGATACTAGTAACGAGTTACTAGACACCAGTAACTCGCTCTGACGTAGCAGGATACAAATGTGTCTCTGGTAAGTAGTTACTAGTCACTCGTACTAGATACTAGTAACGAGTTACTAGACACCAGTAACTCCCTCTGACGTATCAGGATACAAATGTGTCTCTGGTAAGTAGTTACTAGTCACTCGTACTAGATACTAGTAACGAGTTACTAGACACCGGTAACTCGCTCTGACGTAGCAGGATACAAATGTGTCTCTGGTAAGTAGTTACTAGTCACTCGTACTAGATACTAGTAACGAGTTACTAGACACCAGTAACTCGCTCTGACGTAGCAGGATACAGATGTGTCTCTGGTAAGTAGTTACTAGTCACTCGTACTAGATACTAGTAACGAGTTACTAGACACCAGTAACTCGCTCTGACGTAGCAGGATACAAATGTGTCTCTGGTAAGTAGTTACTAGTCACTCGTACTAGATACTAGTAACGAGTTACTAGACACCAGTAACTCGCTCTGACGTAGCAGGATACAAATGTGTCTCTGGTAAGTAGTTACTAGTCACTCGTACTAGATACTAGTAACGAGTTACTAGACACCGGTAACGAGTTACTAGTGTAAACAACTAATAACATTCTTAATTACTAAACACGCCCAACAAAGTTATTAATGCAAATCATTATTTAAGATCTTTAGCCTTGCCAAGTAATCTTCCGACTTAGTCTTTAATGAAGTCTGGAACAACAGTTGGGAATTGTTAATGATGTACTGGGTGGGGGGGGGTGTACTGGGTGGGGGGGGTGTACTAGTGGTGGCGTACCTCGTGGGGTGTGTACTGGTGGAGGAGTACCTCGTGGGGTGTGTACTGGGTGGGGGGGGGTGTACTGGGTGGGGGGGGTGTACTAGTGGTGGCGTACCTCGTGGGGTGTGTACTGGTGGGGGAGTACCTCGTGGGGTGTGTACTGGTGGAGGAGTACCTCGTGGGGTGTGTACTAGTGGAGGAGTACCTCGTGGGGTGTGTACTAGTGGAGGAGTACCTCGTGGGGTGTGTACTGGTGTGGGAGTACCTCGTGGGGTGTGTACTGGTGTGGGAGTACCTCGTGGGGGGTGTACTGGTGGGGGAGTACCTCGTGGGGTGTGTACTGGTGGGGGGAGTACCTCGTGGGGTGTGTACTGGTGGGGGAGTACCTCGTGGGGGTGTGTACTGGTGTGGGAGTACCTCGTGGAGTGTGTACTGGTGGGGAGTACCTCGTGGGGGTGTGTACTGGTGGGGGAGTACCTCGTGGGGTGTGTACTGGTGGGGGGAGTACCTCGTGGGGTGTGTACTGGTGGGGGAGTACCTCGTGGGGTGTGTACTGGTGGGGAGTACCTCGTGGGTGTGTACTGGTGTGGGAGTACCTCGTGGAGTGTGTACTGGTGGGGGAGTACCTCGTGGGGGTGTGTACTGGTGGGGGAGTACCTCGTGGGGTGTGTACTGGTGGGGGAGTACCTCGTGGGGTGTGTACTGGTGTGGGAGTACCTCGTGGGGTGTGTACTGGTGGGGGAGTACCTCGTGGGGTGTGTACTGGTGGGGGAGTACCTCGTGGGGTGTGTACTGGTGGGGGAGTACCTCGTGGGGTGTGTACTGGTGGGGGAGTACCTCGTGGGGTGTGTACTGGTGGGGGAGTACCTCGTGGGGTGTGTACTGGTGTGGGAGTACCTCGTGGGGTGTGTACTGGTGGGGGAGTACCTCGTGGGGTGTGTACTGGTGGGGGAGTACCTCGTGGGGTGTGTACTGGTGGGGGAGTACATCGTGGGGTGTGTACTGGTGGGGGAGTACATCGTGGGGTGTGTACTGGTGGGGGAGTACCTCGTGGGTGTGTACTGGTGGGGGAGTACCTCGTGGGGGTGTGTACTGGTGGGGGAGTACCTCGTGGGGTTGTACTGGTGGGGGAGTACCTCGTGGGGTGTGTACTGGTGGGGGAGTACCTCGTGGGGTGTGTACTGGTGGGGGAGTACCTCGTGGGGTGTGTACTGGTGGG